>NW_026652283.1:124574675-124579138 GCF_009828535.3 Hylobates moloch
CTGCCTCAGCCTCTCCGAGTAGCTGGGACTACAGGCGCCCGCCACCACGCCCGGCTAATTTTTTTGTATTTTTTAGTAGAGACGGGGTTTCACCGTGGTCTCGATCTCCTGACCTCGTGATCCGCCCGCCTCGGCCTCCCAAAGTGCTGGGATTACAAGCGTGAGCCACCACACCCGGCCTTCAAGCTCAGAAACTTTATTTCAGAAATCATTTTCCCATGGACATTTTCATCAGGCCATAATTTTCCAGATAAACAGATGTATTTTCGTTCTATTAGTCCACATATGGATGATCTTCGGTAATGAACATGATTCTCTTTACTCATCTACGAGAAACACATTTTGCTTCACAATAATATTGTTAAGGAATACCAGGCATGTTACTAGATTGCCAGAAATGCCTCTCGTCATCAGGTCTTGCTTTTAGGGACATGACTGATGTATTAGGAACGTGAGATTTATCTGAATGGTAGTAGACCAGAGTGATTTCTAACACTGCTGCAGAAACAGGCATGCCTGCTAATACGTCTGCCAGATTTCTAGCACTAAGTGCTGTAGATCTTGCTTTAAAGGAGATTCTGACGGTGGGAAAAATAATAGCCGCATTAACCTCTAACAGTAGTATAAAGGCTTAATAAAACAAGAAGGATAATTGCTCTAATCTACCTTGCTCCATCATAAAATGTAATAATTTGGAGTTTTGCAATTGTTAAAGACCCTGTTTTCTTAGCAAAGATCCATCTCCGTATAGCACAAATATAGTAGATTGTAAAAAATGCTTCATCAATCAGGTAAGTAAATTATGCTTGCAGTTTCTAAACAGGCCTTTGTGACTGCAGGAGCTAAAATATCTTTTCAAGTGCTATGGAAAATATTGCTGTGAAGGGCATTGCTGTCTAGATACATTTGAGAACAGCATCACTGGTAACTAGAAGCAAAACAAGATGATTCATCAATTATTCATCATGCCATTTACATAATACAATTTTTTAAATAACCAGAAAAAAGGATCTATTAAAATACATAAAACAATATATAGCCTGATTGGATTACAGGTGGTTAAAATGAATTGTAACCATAGAAGTAAAATGCTTTTCAAGTGGTTTCAGCATACAATTATAGAATATAATTGATTCACTAAAGGGAAAAACTCACTTGGCCTAATGACTAGAGAGCACTTTCTTTTACCTCAAATAGTGAATGAGAAACAACCTAGAGATGATGGCAGACCTAAAAAAAGAAGTATAAATTTTAGCATTTCCATCACTACGTTTTAGAAGTGCAATGTAACACATGAATTTTCATCAAATTTTATAAAAGAAAATAACTAAATAACTTTCTATTCCTATGTAATTGGATGAGGAAATCTCTGAACCTCTGGAGGGTTATGAATTATTCATGTTTGTCACCCACGCAGTCAAAACAATTCCAGCAGCAGTCAGAAGGGGGAACTGCTATATTGTTGTAATAAAATCATCTCACATGATCAAGTCTTTGTTAGTGAGTAACTAAAGTCAGAAACTTTAAAAAGCAAACTAATCATTGAGTCTTTCTTATCAATTAAAGAATTCCATTTTATACACAAGGAAACTAAGTCAGCAAGATAATTAATTAGCCTTGATATAAACATAATGAAGAGACCGAGAATTAAATATCAAGATGAACTCAGATGATCAAAGGGATTTCAGAAAAAGTATACATCTCTTAAGCCTCATTTTATTTAAAACACATTTTAAAGGTGTAAGGAGAAAACCAAAAATGTTTTCAGGTTAAGTCCTTTCATTAGAGTGCTTATAGAATTACAGAATCATGAAATTGAAACTGAGTTCCATTTTCCAGAGAGAAATCAGTTTTGCCCAGACTTGATAATTTAGCCTCACTGAATGAAAAGTTTCAAAAAAAAAAAAAAAAAGCCAATTTAGACTGAATGATGATTTTGCTGATTATTGATGACCTAGCAATATTGGGCCTGTAATTATTCATGGCATTAGGAGAAGCTGCTGCCTTGCTTCTGCCTTCAATGGAAGAGGAACATTACCACATTCAGCGGAACCCATGACCTACTGGATCCTGGGGCCTGTACAGTCTACAGTCCCAAACTCTACAGTCCACGTGGCCCATATATAGAAGGCAAAGCGACTGATAAAGTGTTCTCTTTCATAAATCTGTTTTCATGGGCGTTCAGATGAGCTACACTAATATAGAAATAAGTGAATTTAAAATATGGGAAGAAATTTTAATTCAAATGATAAAGAGTAGAAGAAATACATTTTACAAACTCCTGTTGACCTTTTTTTTCCATATTTTTGACCTCTAGTTTATAACTTGATCCTACACTTTAAGGATTAAAATGGACAGTTGGGTTTCCCTTACTGACTGTTGTCTTATCTGCAAAATGGATGAGCTTTAATGTGCAACAGGGTTATATAATGATGACATCTGAATCTTCCAAAGTGCTCACTTTTTTTCTGATCTGTCCAAATTAATTACCACACTACTTGGATTAAATTAGATAATTTAATTACACCAAATGATTATATTGATTTGGTGTAGCATTTCTTTGGTCACATCCCTTGGGTTCACTGCATTTACATTATATTCATGGAGAACAGATATGAAGAAGCAGTCCATGGTAGTTTATGTCAGAGAAGAAAAATAAGTCATGTTTGAAGATAGGTGAAAGTATACGACAAGTCAAAGAGATAAGCCAAGGTGAACACATCGGGTAATTAGTGAAGTGCTTTGGAGATGGAAAGCACCATATTTTGCAAGCACTGCACATTAGAACACTTGCAGGAAGTGCAATGTGCCTATCTAAATTACCTATTTTATGGTTTGAACTGTCCGTCTGAAAGGCATGTGGGATAACATCAACTATGTGACATCCAAGGAAGGTACGTTCACTATGTATCTGGGAAAATCATGGCTTCAAGTGACAATTCAAGGTAACTGATAAGTCGGAAATGTCTCATTCCCTTTTTTTTTGCATGTGTGCAAATATACAAATGGTAGGTCTTCCACAAGTCGCATTTCTGACATTGGAAAAAACTATCCCATATCTTCAAGTGTAGTTTTTGGAAGGGCTGATTTGTCTTGTTCTTACAAAGATAGAAAATAATTAGAAGAATATCAAATGTGTACAATGAATATATCTTGTAAAAATATAATGGTAATTTCTGTGAAATGAAAAAAATGCTATTTTAAGTTGGAAAAGTGTTTGCTGGTTGATTTATAATCTGAATCCAGTTCATCATGTATTGAATATCCTCAGGCTAGGGTTTAGCTGTCATCCTTCCTTCCAGCCAAACTGTCGTTTTACTAACTTTTAAATACAATTTGCCAGAATCTTTCTAATAATTATTTTTAACATATTTCAACCTAAATTTCCTTTCTGGATGCTTTTGTGAAACGCATGAACATTTTCCTCCAGTACTATCATCCTTCAAAATAATATTATTATTTTATTTGCTGGAAAGCAATGAACAAATATTATATTACTGTTCTCTTCTGTATCTGTGATAAACTCTAATTATCATAAGATAAAGCCAGATTTGTATTTCTCATGATTTTATATTAATATTCAATCAAGAGGATTAATTGGAGTTTACCTAATAAAAGTGAGGTTTAGCATACAGGACACGTTGAGTAATTCTTTTTTTGTGGTTACTTGGCATTTCTTATGAGAAATTAAGTGTTTGTTGGTAAAGGGCATTACGTTGCAAATTCTGCATCGCAGCACTGTAATTTTAGATGGATTAATATCCTTGCCCATGTTCCAAAGTCTTCCAGCATTTATTGCATCTATAAGACAAACCTGGTTTTCAGACAGTGTCTTAAAGGTCCTTGGAAATATGTCCCCCTGTGCTCCTGCAATATGCTTGCGCTACACTTCTTCAATAACCACACACACACAGACACACACACACACACAGGGCCTCCAATTCTGTTGTGATGTTCTTTCTGCCCCATCACTTTTTCTCCTCCAAATTCCCTTTCATGTCTTCAGCTAATGTCTTAATCATCTTTAAAAACCCAGGTAGGATACAATTTTCGCTACTTTTCTTGACATACTCCAAACTGGCAAGCTACACATGGTGCTAATGATCTGCGATTTCCCCTCACACCCAGAGTGAATCCAGCAGGTTTCTGTGGTCTTTAGGATCCGGTATTGCTTTATGTCCTGGCTCATTCCTTGCCACTTTCCCCTGGCTCCCTGCATGTTCTGTTACTTGTGCTTGGACCACTCTTTCCACTTCTTTTTTGGTGTTGCTTTCAAAGCAGAATGGCACCTGCTTCCTCCAGGCTGTCCCCTTCCATTCCCTCTAAAGCCCACACCAGTTCAGTGGGGCACCTCCTCCACTGCTGTGTCCACCCACCCAGCCTCCCTCTCATGCCTAGGGCTGGCTCTTTCCTTTTCTCCTGAGTTCTGCGTGGTGTGGAGTCTCGGGCCTGGCCTTCCACTC
>NW_026652283.1:124579148-124754907 GCF_009828535.3 Hylobates moloch
CTATACTCAACACACACGAAACACACATACAGCACATAACCCACCCTAACACACATGCAACACACACACTGTAACAAACAACACACACACATTTTCGAATTCCCTTTCTGTTTTACTTTTCTTTTTATATATTTTCATTACCTAATAACTACATATATGTATACATTATTTTGTTTATTGTCTCTCTCATGGAATAAGGGTGGGGATTTTAGTGTTCTATTCACTGTAGAACTGTGCTGGGGACATTGTAGGGCTCAGTAACGATATGTATAATGGATAAATAAATCTCCAGGCGGCTGCCTCCTCCCATAATTTGACCAGCAATTTCAATATCAAGTCCTAGTATCAATACCCAGCTAAGTCAGCCCACCCACAATCGTCAGCCTGCTCCACACTCTTAACAAAAGTCATTATATTCCACATTACTCAGATTTTATCATTTCTTGGACATCTGACAATAATTGAAAAAAAAATTTATCGTATATATATTTCATTTTCTCCTATAATATAATCTCATCGATAAGTGACCTTGTCTCCTACTTGGTTATATACCCAGAACATATTATGCCTGTTGTCGGGACAAGCATTTGATGAATAGTATTGATTCATTGACTCCTGGCCAGTTTTACTCACTATGGAAAATTACCTGACATAGTGTGGGTGACTGTATCTATTGGTATCTATTTATCTCTGTGTGTTGGTCTGTATTCAACATCTAGAATAAACGTATGCCTGATTATTACTAAGAAGAACTTTAATATTGTAAACCTTCTTAAGAGTTTACCAATAGAATATTAATGTTACTTTGGATAATAAAGAAGTCATATCCAAGTTACTCACACAAAAAAACAGGATCACTTTTTTAACCCTTCTCTTTTGATAATTGAATGGCATTTTGTTAGGATATAAAGATCAAAGCACCATTAGAATATTAACATTTTTCCAAAGAAACAGTGCTAATGCCTAATAATATTTTTGCCATGCATATGAGGGTCCAGAGGTCTCAGAATAGCCTATAGTAAAAGGCACATGGGCCTCAGGAAAGTTCATTTTCAGAAATTGTTGTGGCCAGGTGCGGTGGCTCACGCCTGTTATCCCAGCACTTCAGGAGGCCAAGGCAGGCAGATCATTTGAAGTCAGGAGTTTGAGACCAGCCTGGCCAACATGGTGAAATCCCACCTCTAGGAAAAATACAAAAATTAGCTGTGTGTGGTGACATGCCTGTTATCCCAGCTACTCGGGAGGCTGAGGCAGGAGAGAACACAGGATGTGAAGGTTGTAGTGAGCCAAGATCGCACCGCTGCGCTCCAGCCTAGGTGACAGAGGGAGACTCCGTCTCAAAAAAAAAAAAAAAATTGTTGTTAAAGTAGAAATGTCTGGTGGCTCGGGTCAAATGAGGCACATCAGAGGCGACAAGCACCACAGACAGCAGCAAGTCTCTTTCCTGAGACTGTTTCCCTGAGTCTCTTCTTCTGGGTATGTGGTTGTAACTTCAAGTTCAGTGGGGTGTATACGAATTGTGGTGGTGGTGGTGAAATCTCAGGACAGCGACTAAGCGGGCTGTGAAGGATTTTGCCCCAGAACACTGAGGTGCATAGGGCATAACAGCGTAAAGTCAGGAGAAGCAATCTTGTAGGACCGTGGTCATTAGCAGCTGGAGTAGGAGACGGGGAGGCAGCGGCTTCCCCAGGCCTCTCCAGATGAGTCAGAGGACGATTGCGAAGTTCCCTGAGATCTGACCCGGAGCAGGCAGATCGCTGAGTGACGGCTCTGCTGATGATGAGACCAGATCCCCAGCGTCCTGTCTCATGAGCTGGACAAAGACCATCATTCAGGGGAGTGAAATGAGAGCTCTTGAGAGTGTCTTTTCACAGTGAAACATGCTTAATATTGAAGGCATGGAAGTCATAGACTCAAATTCTGCCTGAAAATATTCAAGTTACAGACTCTCTTTCATCATATTTTTAGATCACTGCAACTGCCTCTTTTTTCAAACCAAGGAGAAATGTTTAAAAAATGGTATTGAGCCTCATTTTCACAAATTCTAAAATAGGGATAATATTTACCTTGTAGGGTTTTCTTTAACTATTTGTTACATTGCTATAAAAATACTTAGCCCAGTGCCTGCCACGAAAGGGCACTTAGGAACAATGTCAGTTGTTATATATTTTTGTTTGGATAGGATAGAAGCCAAAGGTTGGAAGATTATAAAGTTATGTGTAAATACAATTATTCATTCAGGCAGGTCGTGAGCTTCCGCTTTGGCTATGCCGAGTTTTTAGATGCCTTGCATTGAAACATTAAAATAGAAATTACAGACTGTGTTGCATAAAGGAAGCATCAATCTTCTCTTCATTGATAGTTTTTTGTTTGTTTGTTTTGTTTTTGTTTTTTGGTTTTTTGTTTTGTTTTGTTTTTTGAGACAGAGTCTCGTTCTGTCACCCATGACTCACGCTGAAATGCAGTGGCACGATCCCGGCTCACTGCAACCTCCACCTCCCAGGGTCAAGTGATCTCCTGCTTCAGCCTCCTGAGTAGCTGGGATTACAGGTGCTTGTTACCATGCCCGGCTAATTTTTTGTATTTTTCTTAGAGATGTGGTTTCACCATGTTGGTCAGGCTGGTCTCAAACTCCTGACCTCAGATGATCCACTTGCCCCGGCCTCCCAAAGTGCTGGGGTTACAGGTGTGAGCCACCGAGACCGGCCTATTGATACAGTTTTGCTAGAGAATGTCGCCATGTGTGTTACAGAGAAAAAGATACTTTAGTACCAGGGTAAGGATGAAACCCGTCAGCCCTCCCCACCCTCACACACAGACATACATTAACCAGTCAAATAATGGCGCCGACTTCTACCTTATTTTAATATATTTAATTAGTTCAATGTATTTATTGTTATTATTTAATTTATACATTAAATGAAATCAGTGCATTTGGGTAATTAGAACACCTATTCAAAGAAACTCAATTTTGCTAGTTTAGAAAATTAATATATGACTATTTCTTTTTTTATAAATTAAACTTCATCTTATAACAGTAAGAAAACATTTAAGAGTGTCTCAGTACAAACTGTGGCAAAGATGTATCAGCTATGGGCTATACGTAATTCTCATCCTTCCTACAACTGCACACAACCCCTGAGGACCAACAAACTAGTGAAAGAATATTTTGAGAGTGGAAGTTATGATACTATCACAGTACCGTTGAATCACATCTCATTAATGTAAAAACACTTGCAAGGGTTGGCTAATTGAAAAGTAGATGATGACTGACAGTCTATTTGGGAGGTGTCCCCCAGTTAGTACAGACATTGCATTTCCCCACAGGTTGAGAAGCCTTGAACACAACGGTGATAGTTTACCCATATGCAGAAGAAATTGCTTCAAATATTTTATCAAAGGCGAGCAAATGTTAGATTCAGGTAATTTTTGTTTTATTTGGTTTTGAGACAGAGTCTCGTTCTGTCACCCAGGCTGCAGTGCAGTGATGCGATCTTCCATCACTGCCACCTCCTGGGCTCAAACGATCCTTCTGACCCAGTCTCCTCCCAGGTAGCTAGGATTACAGGTGCGTACCATCATGCCAGGCTAATTGTATTTTTTGTAGAGACAGGGCCTTGCCCTGTTGCCCAGGCTGGTCTCAAACTCCTGGGCTTAAGTGATCCTCTGGTCTCAGCCTCCTGAGTGATAGGATTACAGATGTCAGCCACTACGCCCAGCCTAGATCAATGTTTGGATTACGTTTATTATTCTTTTATGTTTGATAAAGCGAGAACTCCATTTATTGACCACCCTTACGTTGTTAAAATATTAGGCCTAGGTCAATACTTACTGGTGACACTGTATAGCACTTTTACTACCTAATTAATGAACATGATTATTTGCAGCTTTATCTAATTTGAATCAATGTCCATATGAAATGCTGGAGGAAATATCTAATTTAAAGCTCATGTTTTTTGTTAGCCCAGTAGTTTGGAATCATGGTGTCTCCATTGAATAGATTGTAACTTTGTCAAAATCACTTTACATCTCGAGGCCCCTGCTATACTTATTGATCATGTTTTCATCACTCAAAAGGGATTGATTATAGTACTTTACTCATAGGATTGATGTGGGGATTAAAGGAGATGACTCATGTAAGGCATTTGGAACCAGGCCTGCCACATAATAAGCACACTCTAAATATTTCTGTTCGGTGGACTAAGAGTGAACTGAACTGTCCTTAGGTGAATGTTGAAGACACACAATGGAAATGGCTCATCCAGGAACAGAAGAAAATGGAAATGTATGAGCAGAGTGAGAATAAAAACACTTCCTGTCTTCAAGAATCTTTCTACGTCTATCCGTAATTACTTCTAACTATCCTGCCACTTCCTTTCTTCCTGAAACATTCTATAACCAAAGGGGACTGTGGCATTTCTGGTGGCATAAGCAAGGGTGGTATGAGGGAAGGACAATACAGGAGTTAACTAGATCATCCAGAGATGACTTAGTCCAATGTTAGTCACAGGCCCCTGACACTAAGCTGCAAGTTCCATGATTCACTTCATGGTAACTGTGGATTAGTTCGAATGTGGGGAAGTGTGTAGGAACTTGTCTGCAGCTCCCTGAAAGTCATGACATGTGAGATGACGCGCTCTAAGGTTGGGAACAACTTGAAACAAAGGATGGAGTTGTTTGGTTGCTGTTATTTTTCTCATTTTATGATGAGTTGGCAATAAGTATATCAATCACATTTTTTTTTTTTTCTTTTCTTTTTTTTTTTTATTATACTTTAGGGTTTTAGGGTACATGTGCACAATGTGCAGGTTTGTTACATATGTATCCATGTGCCATGTTGATTTCCTGCACCCATTAACTCGTCATTTAGCATTAGGTGTATCTCCTAATGCTGTCCCTCCCCCCTCCCCACCCCCCACAACAGTCCCCGGAGTGTGATGTTCCCCTTCCTGTGTCCATGAGTTCTCATTGTTCAATTCCCACCTATGAGTGAGAACATGCGGTGTTTGGTTTTTTGTCCTTGTGATAGTTTACTGAGAATGATGTTTTCCAGTTTCATCCATGTCCCTACAAAGGACACGAACTCATCTTTTTTTATGGCTGCATAGTATTCCATGGTGTATATGTGCCACATTTTCTTAATCCAGTCTATCGTTGTTGGACATTTGGGTTGGTTCCAACTCTTTGCTATTGTGAATAGTGCCGCAATAAACATACGTGTGCATGTGTCTTTATAGCAGCATGATTTATAGTCCTTTGGGTATATACCCAGTAATGGGATGGCTGGGTCAAATGGTATTTCTAGTTCGAGATCCCTGAGGAATCGCCACACTGACTTCCACAATGGTTGAACTAGTTTACAGTCCCACCAACAGTGTAAAAGTGTTCCTATTTCTCCACATCCTCTCCAGCACCTATTGTTTCCTGATTTTTTAATGATGGCCATTCTAACTGGTGTGAGATGGTATCTCACTGTGGTTTTGATTTGCATTTCTCTGATGGCCAGTGATGATGAGCATTTCTTCATGTGTTTTTTGGCTGCATAAATGTCTTCTTTTGAGAAGTGTCTGTTCATGTCCTCTGCCCACTTTTTGATGGGGTTGTTTGTTTTTTTCTTGTAAATTTGTTTGAGTTCATTGTAGATTCTGGATATTAGCCCTTTGTCAGATGAGTAGGTTGCAAAAATTTTCTCCCATTCTGTAGGTTGCCTGTTCACTCTGATGATAGTTTCTTTTGCTGTGCAGAAGCTCTTTAGTTTAATGAGATCCCATTTGTCAATTTTGGCTTTTGTTGCCATTGCTTTTGGTGTTTTAGACATGAAGTCCTTGCCCACGCCTATGTCCTGAATGGTATTGCCTAGGTTTTCTTGTAGGATTTTAATGGTTTTAGGTCTAACATATAAGTCTTTAATCCATCTTGAATTAATTTTTGTATAAGGTGTAAGGAAGGGATCCAGTTTCAGCTTTCTACATATGGCTAGCCAGTTTTCCCAGCACCATTTATTAAATAGGGAATCCTTTCCCCATTTCTTGTTTTTGTCAGGTTTGTCAAAGATCAGATAGTTGTAGCTATGCGGCGTCATTTCTGAGGGCTCTGTTCTGTTCCATTGATCTATGTCTCTGTTGTGGTACCAGTACCATGCTGTTTTGGTTACTGTAGCCTTGTAGTATAGTTTAAAGTCAGGTAGCGTGATGCCTCCAGCTTTGTTCTTTTGGCTTAGGATTGACTTGGCGATGCGGGCTCTTTTTTGGTTCCATATGAACTTTAAAGTAGTTTTTTCCAATTCTGTGAAGAAAGTCATTGGTAGCTTGATGGGGATGGCATTGAATCTATAAATGACCTTGGGCAGTATGGCCATTTTCACGATATTGATTCTTCCAACCCATGAGCATGGAATGTTCTTCCATTTGTTTGTATCCTCTTTTATTTCATTGAGCAGTGGTTTGTAGTTCTCCTTGAAGAGGTCCTTCACATCCCTTGTAAGTTGGATTCCTAGGTATTTTATTCTCTTTGGAGCAATTGTGAATGGGAGTTCACTCATGATTTGGCTCTCTGTTTGTCTGTTATTGGTGTACAAGAATGCTTGTGATTTTTGTACATTAATTTTGAATCCTGAGACTTTGCTGAAGTTGCTAATCAGCTTAAGGAGATTTTGGGCTGAGACAATGGGGTTTTCTAGATATACAATCATGTCATCTGCAAACAGGGACAATTTGACTTCCTCTTTTCCTAATTGAATACCCTTTATTTCCTTCTCCTGCCTGATTGCTCTGGCCAGAACTTCCAGCACTATGTTGAATAGGAGCGGTGAGAGAGGGCATCCCTGTCTTGTGCCAGTTTTCAGAGGGAATGCTTCCAGTTTTTGCCCATTCAGTATGATATTGGCTGTGGGTTTGTCATAGATAGCTCTTATTATTTTGAGATACGTCCCATCAATACCTAATTTATTGAGAGTTTTTAGCATGAAGGGTTGTTGAATTTTGTCAAAGGCCTTTTCTGCATCTATTGAGATAATCATGTGGTTTTTGTCTTTGGTTCTGTTTATATGCTGGATTACATTTATTGATTTGCGTATGTTGAACCAGCCTTGCATCCCAGGGATGAAGCCCACTTGATCATGGTGGATAAGCTTTTTGATGTGCTGCTGGATTCGGTTTGCCAGTATTTTATTGAGGATTTTTGCATCAATGTTCATCAAGGATATTGGTCTGAAATTCTCTTTTTTGGTTATGTCTCTGCCAGGTTTTGGTATCAGGATGATGCTGGCTTCATAAAATGTGTTAGGGAGGATTCCCTCTTTTTCTATTGATTGGAATACTTTCAGAAGGAATGGTACCAGTTCCTCCTTGTACCTCTGGTGATTGGAATAGTTTCAGAAGGAATGGTACCAGTTCCTCCTTGTACCTCTGGTAGAATTCAGCTGTGAATCCATCAGGTCCTGGACTCTTTTTGGTTGGTAAGCTATTGATTATTGCCACAATTTCAGAACCTGTTATTGGTCTATTCAGAGATTCAACTTCTTCCTGGTTTAGTCTTGGGAGGGTGTATTTGTCGAGGAATTTATCCATTTCTTCTAGATTTTCTAGTTTATTTGCATAGAGGTGTTTGTAGTATTCTCTGATGGTAGATTGTATTTCTGTGGGATCGGTGGTGATATCCCCTTTTTCGTTTTTTATTGCATCTATTTGATTCTTCTCTCTTTTCTTCTTTATTAGTCTTGCTAGCGGTCCATCAATTTTGTTGATCTTTTCAAAAAACCAGCTCCTGGATTCATTAATTTTTTGAAGGGTTTTTTGTGTCTCTATTTCCTTCAGTTCTGCTCTGATTTTAGTTATTTCTAGCCTTCTGCTAGCTTTTGAATGTGTTTGCTCTTGCTTTTCTAGTTCTTTTAATTGTGATGTTAGGGTGTCAATTTTGGATCTTTCCTGCTTTCTCTTGTGGGCATTTAGTGCTATAAATTTCCCTCTACACACTGCTTTGAATGTGTCCCAGAGATTCTGGTATGTTGTGTCTTTGTTCTCGTTGGTTTCAAAGAACATCTTTATTTCTGCCTTCATTTCATTATGTACCCAATAGTCATTCAGGAGCAGGTTGTTCAGTTTCCATGTAGTTGAGCGGTTTTGAGTGAATTTCTTCATCCTGAGTTCTAGTTTGATTGCACTGTGGTCTGAGAGACAGTTTGTTATAATTTCTGTTCTTTTACATTTGCTGAGGAGAGCTTTACTTCCAACTATGTGGTCAATTTTGGAATAGGTGTGGTGTGGTGCTGAAAAAAATGTATATTCTGTTGACTTGGGGTGGAGAGTTCTGTAGATGTCTATTAGGTCCACTTTATGTAGAGCTGAGTTCAATTCCTGGATATCCTTGTTAACTTTCTGTCTCGTTGATCTGTCTAATGTTGACAGTGGGGTGTTAAAATCTCCCATTATTATTGTGTGGGAGTTTAAGTCCCTTTGTAGGTCACTGAGGACTTGCTTTATGAATCTGGGTGCTCCTGTGTTGGGTGCATATATATTTAGGATAGTTAGCTCTTCTTGTTGAATTGATCCCTTTACCATTATGTAATGGCCTTCTTTGTCTCTTTTGATCTTTGTTGGTTTAAAGTCTATTTTATCAGAGACTAGGATTGCAACCCCTGCCTTTTTTTGTTTTCCAGTTGCTTGATAGATCTTCCTCCATCCCTTTATTTTGAGTCTATGTGTGTCTCTGCACGTGAGATGGGTTTCCTGAATACAGCACACTGATGGGTCCTGACTCCTTATCCAGTTTGCCAGTCTGTGTCTTTTGATTGGAGCATTTAGCCCATTTACATTTAACGTTAATATTGTTATGTGTGAATCTGATCCTGTCATTATGATGTTAGTTGGTTATTTTGCTCATTAGTTGCTATTGTTTCTTCCTAGCCTCGATGGTCTTTACAATTTGGCATGTTTTTGCAGTGGCTGGTACCGGTTGTTCCTTTCCATGTTTAGTGCTTCCTTCAGGAGCTCTTTTAGGGCAGGCCTGGTGGTGACAAAATCACTCAGCGTTTGCTTGTCTGTAAAGTATTTTATTTCTCCTTCACTTATGAAGCTTAGTTTGGCGGGATAGCAAATTCTGGGTTGAAAATTCTTTTCTTTAAGAATGTTGAATATCGGCCCCCACTCTCTTCTGGCTTGTAGAGTTTCTGCTGAGAGATCAGCTGTTAGTCTGATGGGCTTCCCTTTGTGGGTAACCCGACCTTTCTCTCTGGCTGCCCTTAACATTTTTTCCTTCATTTCAACTTTGGTGAATCTGACAATTATGTGTCTTGGAGTTGCCCTTCTCGAGGAGTATCTTTGTGGCGTTCTCTGTATTTCCTGAATCTGAATGCTGGCCTGCCTTGCTAGATTGGGGAAGTTCTCCTGGATAATATCTTGCAGAGTGTTTTCCAACTTGGTTCCATTCTCCCCATCATTTTCAGGTACACCAATCAGACGTAGGTTTGGTCTTTTCACATAGTCCCAAATTTCTTGGAGGCTTTGTTCATTTCTTTTTAGTCTTTTTTCTCTAAACTTCCCTTCTCTCTTCATTTCATTCATTTCATCTTCCATCAGCGATACCCTTTCTTCCAGTTGATCGCATCTGCTACTGAGGCTTCTGCAATCTTCGCGTAGTTCTCGAAACTTGGCTTTCAGCTCCATCAGCTCCATTAAGCCCTTCTCTCCATTGGTTATTCTAGTTATCCATTCTTCTAATATTTTTTCAAAGTTTTTAACTTCTTTGCTATTGTTTTGAATTTCCTCTCGTAGCTCAGAGTAGTTTGATCGTCTGAAGCCTTCTTCTCTCAACTCATCAAAGTCATCCTCCATCCAGCTTTGTTCCGTTGCTGGTGAGGAACTGCATTCCTTTGGAGGAGGAGAGGTGCTCTGTTTTTTAGAGTTTCCAGTTTTTTTGTTCTGTTTTTTCCCCATCTTTGTGGTTTTATCTACTTTTGGTCTTTGATGATGGAGATGTACAGATGGGTTTTTGGTGTGGATGTCCTTTCTGTTTGTTAGTTTTCCTTCTACCAGACAGGACCCTCAGCTGCAGGTCTGTTGGAGTTTACTAGAGGTCCACTCCAGACCCTGTTTGGCTGGGTGTCAGCAGCGGTGGCTGCAGAACAGCGGATTTTCGTGAGACCACAAATTCAGCTGTCTGATAGTTCCTCTGAAAGTTTTGTCTCAGAGGAGTACCCGGTTGAATGAGGTGTCAGTCTGTCCCTACTGGGGGGGTGCCTCCCAGTTAGGCTGCTCAGGGGTGAGGGACCCACTTTAGGAGGCAGTCTGTCCGTTCTCAGATCTCCAGCTGCGTGCTGGGAGAACCACTACTCTCTTCAAAGCTGTCAGTCAGACAGGGACCTTTAAGTCTGTGGAGGTTCTTGCTGAGTTTTTGTTTGTCTGTGCCCTGCCCCCAGAGGTGGAGCCTATAGAGGCAGGCAGGCCTCCTTGAGCTGTGGTGGGCTCCACCCAGTTCGAGCTTCCTGGCTGCTTTGTTTACCTAAGCAAGCCTGGGCAATGGCGGGCGCCCCTCCCCCAGCCTCGCTGCCGCCTTGCAGCTTGATCTCAGACTGCTGTGCTAGCAATCAGCGAGACTCCGTGGGCACAGGACCCTCCGAGCCAGGTGCGGGACACAATTTCCTAGTGTGCCGTTTTCCAGGCCCGTTGGAAAAGCGCAGTATTGGGGTGGGACTGACCCGATATTCCAGGTGCCGTCTGTTTCCCCTTTCTTTGACTAGGAAAGGGAACTCCCTGACCCCTTGCGCTTCCCGAGTGAGGCAATGCCTCGCCCTGCGGCTCGCGCACAGTGCGCTTCACCGACTGTCCTGCACCCACTGTTAGGCACTCCCTAGTGAGATGAAACCGGTACCTCAAGCAGAAATGCAGAAATCATCCGTCTTCTGTGTCGCTGGGGCTGGGAGCTGGAGACCGGAGCTGTTCCTATTCCGCCATCTTGGCTCCACCATCAATCACATTTTTACTTAGATGACCCTTAGATTACGGCTTATAAAATGAGAATATTGTACATAAGTCTATGAAGAGCCTTGAAAGAGAAGTAACCCTTTTTAATTTTGTAATATTTCATTCATTTAATTTAGTTACTTTTCACTTTTTTTAACTTTTTAAGTTTGCTCCTTTGTCAGAGATCTAAGTGGGTCTATTTCTGACCTCTCTATTCTTTTTAATTGATTGCTATCAGTTAATTAACCACTATTACACTGTTTTATTTATTATACTATTACAGTATACTCTAGCATGTCAGAATCTGTATTATGCTACAGTTTCACCTAGAAACTTTTAAATGTAAATATTTTTTAATTGAGGAGAAAGAGAAATGCAGAGTGCCCTACAGAAATATTGCAGAAGTGCCACTAAATTTCATTTCACTGAAAAATCTAGAATTTGTATTTTTGCCAAGTGGCCTTTTCACCAATATTTTATTGTATAAATAATAATTAGGAATATTGCTAATATTTATTAAGCACATGCATTGTAGTAAAGTTTTGCACATGTGATAAAGAGTAACTTTTCATTATAACTATATTTCCTCATTTGACACTAGGGAACAGAGACACACAGGATGAGTCATTTGCCTCAAATCATGTAGCAGTTTCAAAGTCTAAAATCTAAATGTAAAGCCCCTCTGTCTAGTTCTCAATTCTTCCTTTAGAAATATCACTGGATGATTAAACTTTCTACTGGCATTTGTAAGGCCTAGCACGTTTAAAATTGGTCCTTTCCACCTCTATTATAGTCCATTTCAATATAAAAGAGACAGTATTTGTAATTTTGAATAAAATGATACTATCATCTTTGCCCACTTACCCATGCAACAAGTATTTAGTGTGTCCAATTTATGCCCAGCTCTCTCATGCATTTTTATCGTGTCTAAACGTAAGGTATTGCAATTACTTCGAAGCAGATAAGCACACTAAGTGTTCAGTGGTTCCAGCCGACTGAACTTCCTGAAGAACGAAAAGCAGATGCAGTGAACAAAGCAATCCATTTCGGTCACGCTGAAAATCTGCAGATTTAAAAGAAGCCTTAAAATTCAGATAAGCAAATATGATGACGGAAAAGGAAACAAAGGATTGGTAGGAGGTGCAGAGAGGCGTTTCCTCAGAGCTCACAGCTGCTCTGTCCCCAGGTCATCAGTGCGGACTCTGGTCCTCACCGAGTGGAGAGCAAGAGTGGACTGAGAGAGCGGCGCTACCTTTCTTCCTCCAGAGGCTTAAGTGGAGCAAAGATCGAGGGTTTTTACAGGCCAGGCTTGGCCATTACTCAAGGCGCTGCTGCCTTCAAGATAGCAGCGTGCTTCCAAAGGCCACCAGCCGTTAATTAGCACAGTGGGGCTCAGGGAGCCTGGGTCCCAGCGTGCGCCTCTCAGCACAAATGAGCAAGGACACAGCGCTCAGCACCCACTGAACTCTTCAAAGAGATCCCCACAAGAGCAGTTCATTGAAACTGGAAGAAAAATACGCGTTTACACAGAGAATATCTGGAAGAAAAGTAGAGAAAATTAAAATTGAGATGGTTGCTTTTTGTAAATAGATCTTAGAGTTTCGCTGCTTTCCCAGTAATGGCTCTGCTTCCATAATTTATTTGAAAGGCAAGTTTCCCAGCCTAAAATTAGAAATGCAGAGTTCCATATCCCTGCTCACCATGGATTTTAATAGAAAAGGGACAGCCTTCACCAGCTTTACAGGGAGCAGATCATGTTTTCATCCATCATACATGGAGTAACCGCAGACTCTTTTGGTCCTGGAAATGCTAAGCTGGACTTAAAAGCAACAAAGTGAATGTCAACCTGCCCTGGGCAAACCAAGATGGAAAGTCGCCTTCCTAGGGGCTGCACGGACGTGCGTTCAGAGGGGGAGGCATGCTTACATCACGCTTGTATCTGTGGTTTTAAATTAGTATAGGATCCTGCTTTTTATTGGACATACATTTGGTATTTCATATCCAATACTGTCGTATCCTCATAATTCTTTTACATCGCCGTCCACCCCTATTTGACCAGTCACATCTCTCCTGAGTGTCCCGATACATTTGAACAAGCTTCTTCTATGTGGATATGGAAAAGACACCCCCCATTGTAGGGGAGACAGAACTCTGTCCTCTTACGGCCCGGGAACTAAATTGACATAAGAAAGATTAACAGGAGAAAAGCATGCAGATTTATTTAATGCACATTTCATGTGGCCTGGGAGCCCTCATAAGGAAATGAAGATCCAAAGAAGCAGTTACAACCAGCCACTGATAGACTGGCTTGGACAAAGAATATTTGGTTGTGAAACATGGCAAGGCCAAGGGACTTGGGCGAGGGTAAGGGATCCGCTAGAGAAGTGACCAGGCAGGTCAGTGTTAGTGTAGCAAGGTTTGTCTGTACACATATCCCTGGGCTTCAGTTTTCTGTGCTTGATGGTAAGAATGCTGCTTCCCTTTTGGTATCAGGAGAGTATATTTCACATGGGAATTCTATCTCCTGCTTTCAGTGAACAGAATGACATGATCTTGTAACTGGCTTTTTTTTAAGTGTCTTTAATTTAAAAATGCCTGAACAGCATATGGTGGGGTGGCATATTCTTAACCCATTCACCAGCAAATAGAGAAGTCGCGCAGGATGCAACTCCCATCGTCAGTGCAGCGGCAACTCCCTATCCTAGAAAAGTGAAGCCAAGCATAGAGACGTGGAGGCGCTTCCTGAAAGTCACAGTGTTAGCTGTGAATGATACATGTCTTGACAGTGCCTTTCCTAGCTCGTATTCCAAGCACTCTGATTATCCATGAAGTTAGTAACTCAAGGGGGTGACCCACACTCTAATTTCACAGAAGCAAGCCCAAGCTTAATTTCAACTAAAAATTTTGAAACCTACCTAATAGTCCCATAGACAGTTTTTTTTTTTTCTTTTTGATAAACATAGAAACTGACTCTTCTGATGGTTATCAGAGGCTGGTAAGAATAGTGAGGGGTGGGGGCAAGGAGCGTTGGCTGGTTAACGGGTACAAAATATAGAAAGAAAGAATAAGATAGTTTATTTGACAGCAAAATGGGAAAGGGTGAATATAGTAAAAAATAATTGTACTTTTAAAATAACTAAAAGAGTGTATTGGATTGTTTGTAACACGGACAATAAATGCTTGATGGGATGGATACCCCATTCTTCATGATGTGATTATTTTACATTGCATGTCTGTGTCAAAACATCTCATGTACCTTATAAATGTATAGACCTTCAGTGTACCCATAGAAATTAAAAATAAAACAATAAAACATGTTTTAAAAAAAAGAAATTGACCCCTCTGATCTTCAAGCTTGAAATTGCATTGGTTTTATTTGAGTTCCTTCCTGAGAAAAGCACCCCCAGGCCTCTAAAAAGAGTCTCAAAGAACTGAAACTCACCAGCTCAACATACACAGACAATGAGATGCCAGATGCTTCACTCCTGTTTTGTTACCCATTGTTACATTTTCCTTCCTGCTATATAAACCCCTAATTTTAGTTGGTCAGGAAGGTGGATTTGGGGCTGAGCTCCAGCCTCCTCAGCTGCAGGATAATGCCTTCTTCTTTGGCAGTAATCATGACCGCAGTCATTGGCATTCTGCGCAGTGAGCAGCAGGACCCAGACAGGACCCCTGGTGTTTAGGTAACAATTTGATGATGGGTAATGAAGATTCAAAAAATTTTTACAGGGGGAAAGACAATTAGACTGCCGATTCATTAAACTCAACATAATGGGTACAATTAGCCCTGAGGCAACTTTATTTTATGGTCACAATTTTTGGTATAAAACAAGGGCAATGGCTTCAGTTTTGCAACTTTGGATTTGATTTTATCCATCAATTTAAATGTGACTGAAATGATGACATCAAAACACTTTAAAAATCCAGCCATGCATTTTCTATAATGAACCCAGTAAATTGTTTTATAATGAAGACATCTCTTATGTTTATTTCAAAAACTGGGCTTGGATGATGTTGATCCTTCTAAGTGGAGCTCACTTAAGTCCAAAAATATTGATTCCCGTATTCACTTTCCTACCACAGGTTATTCCAAAGGGAGCTTAATTGTCCACTTTGGCCAAGTGCTTCCCCACATCATTACAAATTTCAGAAGAGAATTTAGAACTGCAATAAAGTATGTAAGAATTGTGAATGTAATAAGGGTCCTGATGGAAATACTAGTTTGGAACATGATCTATAGCAGGGAGAATGAGGGTGACTAAAATTAGGCTGCCATCAAGCTCTGACTCTATTTTAAAACTGTATCAGTTCCCAGCTACTCGGGAGGCTGAGGCAGGAGAATGGTGTGAACCCGGGAGGCGGAGCTTGCAGTGAGTTGAGATGGTGCCACTGCACTCCAGCCTGGGCGACAGAGCAAGACTCCGTCTCAAAGAAAAACAAAACAAACAAACAAACAAAAAACAAAGCTGTATCAGTGTATCAGTATCTGCAACTGGGTTCAACAATGATGATATAGAAAGACAGTGCCAGTTGTTTCTAGATGGCCAGTAAAAAAGATAAAATATATGACCATAATTAGCAAGCAAAGAAAAATCCCAAAATCTATATCTAAATAAAAATGTTAAGTACTATGAGTCATTCAGGTGAAAAAAATATATTTTATATATAATACATTTATATTTTATATTAAATATATAATATACGTACTTACATGTTATACATTTTATAGATTACGTAATATATAACATATGCTTGTGTTATATTTCATATATAATTTATTTTATATATAAATATATAAATTATATACTATATATGTTATATATAACATGTAAATATTATATATAATAACATGTAAATATATAAATTATGTATCACATATATGCATTATATATTATATAAATTATATATTATATAATATATAATATATATGCATTTAAAGTTGCTTTTTTTATGTTTAGAATAACTATCACTACATTAAAATAGAAAGACTGTCCCTTTGGCGTTAGTCCATTAATTTGAATGTGTTCTCATGCATTACGTCATGCTTCTCAATCACATGAAGCAAAAAGTGTACACTTTCCTAAATTTGCTAAAACTTAGTGCCCTACGACTCGTTTTCTGAAATTAATAAATATCAAATAAAAATAAGCAAACTGCTAGCTTAACATTCATGAATATTGTTTACATCTTAAAATGATTAGGCAAACATTGGTTTTATCAAGTTAACACAAGACAGATGTGGTTTAACTGGAAGAACATAAAATTTTAGGTCTGAAGACGTGGGTTTGACATGAACCTACTAGTTGTAGGAGCTTGAGCCTCTTTTTGTCTTGTGTAGAAAAGAGATGACAACCTCACAGGATAATTATAGGTATTAAATTAAAAGAGTATGCACATGTTTTCAGCGGAAGACCTGGCAGGAGAATGATTTTCAAAAAAGTGCTTTAAACATATTTCATTTTTCTTTTGAGTTCAAACGATTTCTCTGCACAGTGCAGAACTCCCTCCCGCTCCAAGTGAGAGGAGGGCTGACAGGTTCCTATGAACACTCCTCCAGAAATGGAGGATTCTAATTCTGAATTCCCTTTGGGCAGATAGTTTCAAACCATTGCCTGTAATTGCTTTAGTGATAAGGATGCAGTGCCCAGAATAAACAACTCACTTGTGGTTCTGTAAAAGAATAAATACGAGAACACAATGAAAGAACTTTGCCTTGACTGATCCATCCCTATTCTGGGTCCACAGGCTATTTCTAGGGGTCACTGTCTTTTTTATTTATTATTTAATATTTTTTATTGTATATATGTATATTTTTATTATACTTTAAGTTCTAGGGTACATGTGCACAACGTGCAGGTTTGTTACATATGTATACACATGCCATGTGGGTGTGCTGCACCCATTAACTCGTTATTTACATTAGGTATATCTCCTAATGCTAACCCTCCCCCATCCCCCCACCCCACAACGGGCCCCAGTGTGTGATGTTCCCCTTCTTGTATCCAAGTGTTCTCATTGTTCAATTCCCACCTATGACTGAGAATATGCAGTGTTTGGTTTTATTGTCCTTGGGATAGTTTGCTGAGAATGATGGTTTCCAGCTTCATCCATGTCCCTACAAAGAACACGAACTCATCATTTTTTATGGCTGCATAGTATTCCATGGTGTATATGTGCCACATTTTCTTAATCCAGTCTATCATTGTTGGACATTTGGGTTGGTTCCAAGTCTTTGCTATTGTGAATAGTGCCGCAATAAACATACGTGTGCATGTGTCTTTATAGCAGCATGATTTTTAATCTTTTGGGTATATACCCAGTAATAGGATGGCTGGGTCAAATGGTATTTCTAGTTCTAGATTCCTAAAGAATCACCACACTGTCTTCCACAATGGTTGAACTAGTTTACAATCCCACCAACAGTGTAAAAGTGTTCCTATTTCTCCACATCCTCTCCAGCACCTGTTGTTTCCTGACTTTTTAATGATGGCCATTCTAACTGGTGTGAGATGGTATCTCACTGTGGTTTTGATTTGCATTTCTCTGATGGCCAGTGATGATGAGCATTTTTTCATGTGTCTGTTGGCTGTATAAATGTCATCTTTTGGAAAGTGTCTGTTCATATCCTTCACCCACTTTTTGATGGGGTTGTTTGTTTTTTTCTTGTAAATTTGTTTGAGTTCATTGTAGATTCTGGATATTAGCCCTTTGTCAGATGAGTAGATTGCAAAACTTTTCTCCCATTCTGTAGGTTGCCTGTTCACTCTGATGGTAGTTCCTTTTGCTGTGCAGAAGCTCTTTAGTTTAATGAGATCCCATTTGTCAATTTTGGCTTTTGTTGCCATTGCTTTTGGTGTTTTAGACATGAAGTCCTTGCCCACGCCTATGTCCTGAATGGTATTGCCTAGGTTTTCTTCTAGGGTTTTTGTGGTTTTAGGTCTAACGTTTAAGTCTTTAATCCATCTTGAATTAATTTTTGTATAAGGTGTAAGGAAGGGATCCAGTTTCAGCTTTCTACATATGGCCAGTCCATTTTCCCAGCACCGTTTGTTAAATAGGGAATGCTTTCTCCATTTCTTGTTTTTGTCAGGTTTGTCAAAGATCAGATAGTTGTAGATGTGTAGTATTATTTCCGAGGGCTCTGTTCTGTTCCATTTATCTATATCTCTGTTTTGGTACCAGTACCATGCTGTTTTGGTTACTGTAGCCTTGTAGTATAGTTTGAAGTCAGGTAGCGTGATGTCTCCAGCTTTGTTGTTTTGGCTTAGGATTGACTTTCTGATGCGGGTCCTTTCTTGGTTCCATATGAACTTTAAATTAGTTTTTTCCAATTCTGTGAAGAAAGTCATTGGTAGCTTGATGGGGATGGCATTGAATCTATAAATTGCTTTGGGCAGTATGGCCTTTTTCACGATATTGATTCTTCTTATCAATGAGCATGGAATGTTCTTCCATTTGTTTGTATCCTCTTATTTCATTGAGCAGTGGGTTGTAGTTCTCCTTGAAGAGGTCCTTCACGTCCCTTGTAAGTTGGATTCCTAGGTATTTTATTCTCTTTGAAGCAATTGTGAATGGGAGTTCACTATGATTTGGCTCTCTGTTTGTCTGTGATTGGTGTATAAGAATGCTTGTGATTTTTGCACAGTGGTTTTGTATCCTGAGACTTTGCTGAAGTTGCTTATCAGCTTAAGGAGATTTTGGGCTGAGATAATGGGGTTTTCTAGATATACAATCATGTCATCTGCAAACAGGGACAATTTGACTTCCTCTTTGCCTAATTGAATACCCTTTATTTCCTTCTCCTGCCTGATTGCCCTGGCCAGAACTTGCAATACTATGTTGAATAGGAGTGGTGAGAGACGGCATCGCTGTCTTGTGCCAGTTTTCATAGGGAATGCTTCCAGTTTTTGCCCATTCAGTATGATATTGGCTGTGGATTTGTCATAAATAGCTCTTATTATTTTGAGGTACGTCCCATCAATACCTAATTTATTGAGAGTTTTTAGCATGAAGGGCTGATGAATTTTGTCAAAGGCCTTTTCTGGATCTGTTGAGATAATCGTGTGGTTTCTGTCTTTGGTTCTGTTTATATGCTGGATTACATTTATTGATTTGCGTATGTTGAACCAGCCTTGCATCCCAGGGATGAAACCCACTTGATCATGGTGGATAAGCTTTTTGATGTGCTGCTGGATTTGGTTTGCCAGTATTTTATTGAGGATTTCTGCATTGAAGTTCATCAGGGATATTGGCCTAAAATTCTCTTTTTTTGTTGTGTCTCTGCCGGGCTTTGCTGTCAGGATGATGCTGGCCTCATAAAATGAATTAGGGAGGATACCCTCTTTTTCTATTGATTCGAATAGTTTTAGAAGGAATGGTACCAGCTCCTCCTTGTAACTCTGGTAGAATTCGGCTGTGAATCCGTCTGGTCATGGATTTTATTTGGTTGGTAAGCTATTAATTATTGCCTCAATTTCAGAGCCTGTTACTGGTCTATTCAGAGATTGAACTTCTTCCTGGTTTAGTCTCGGGGGGGTGTATGTGTCAAGGAATTTCTCCATTTCTTCTAGATTTTCTTCTTTATTTGTGTAGAGGTGTTTATAGTATTCTCTGATGGTAGTTTGTATTTCTTTGGGATTAGTGGTGATATCCCCTTTATCATTTTTTATTGAGTCTGTTTGATTCTTGTCTCTTTTCTTCTTTATTAGTCTTGCTAGCAATCTATCAATCTTGTTGATCTTTTCAAAAAACTAGCTCCTGGATTCATTGATTTTTTGAAGGGTTTTTTGTGTCTGTATCTCCTTCAGTTCTGCTCTGATCTTAGTTATTTCTTGCCTTCTGCTAGGGTTTAAACGTGTTCGCTCTTGCTTCTCTAGTTCTTTTAATTGTGATGTTAGGGTGTCAGTTTTAGATCTTTCCTACTTTCTCTTGTGGGCATTTAGTGCTATAAATTTCCTGCTACACACTGCTTTAAATGTGTCCCAGAGATTCTTGTATGTCGTTTTTTTTTTCTAGTTGGTTTCAAAGAACAGCTTTATTTCTGCCTTCATTTCTTTATGTACCCAGTAATCATTCAGGAGTAGGTTGTTCAGTTTCCATGTAGTCGAGTGGTTTTGAGTGACTTCCTTAATCCTGAGTTCTACTTTGATTGCACTGTGGTCTCAGAGACTGTTTGTTATCATTTCTGTTCTTTTACATTTGCTGAGGAGTGCTTTACTTCCAACTATGTGGTTAATTTTGGAATAAGTGTGGTGTGATGCTGAGAAGAATGTATATTCTGTTGACTTGGGGTGGAGAGTTCTGTAGATGTCTATTAGGTCCACTTGGTGCAGAGCTGAGTTCAATTCCTAGATATCCTTGTTAACTTTCTGTCTCATTGATCTGTCTAATGTTGACATTGGAGTGTTAAGGGATCCCATTGTTATTGTATGGGAGTCTAAATCTCTTTGTAGGTCTCTAAGGACTTGCTTTATGAACCTGGGTGCTCCTGTATTGGGTGCATATATATTTAGGATAGTTAGCTCTTCTTGTTGAATTGATCCCTTTACCATTATGTAATGGCCTTCTTTGTCTCTTTTGATCTTTGTTGGTTTAAAGTCCATTTTATCAGAGACTAGGATTGCAACCCCTGCCTTTTTTTGTTTTCCATTTTCTTGGTAGATCTTCCTCCATCCCTTTATTTTGAGCCTACGTGTGTCTCTGCATGTGAGATGGGTTTCCTGAATACAGCACACTGATGGGTCTTGACTCTTTATCCAATTTGTCAGTCTGTGTCTTTTAATTGGAGCATTTAGCCCATTTACATTTAAGGCTAACATTGTTATGTGTGAATTTGATCCTGTCATTATGATGTTAGCTGGTTATTTTGCTCGTTAGTTGATGCAGTTTCTTCCTAGCATCAATGGTCTTTACAATTTCCATGTTTTTGCAGTGGCTGGAGGTACCAGTTGTTCCTTTCCATGTTTAGTGCTTCTTTCAGGAGCTCTTTTAGGGCAGGTCTGGTGGTGACAAAATCTCTCAACATTCGCTTGTCTGTAAAGGATTTTATTTCTCCTTCACTTATGAAGCTTAGTCTGGCTGGATATGAAATTCTGGGTTGAAAATTCTTTTTTTTTAAGAATGTTGAATATCGGCCCCTGCTCTCTTCTGGCTTGTAGAGTTTCTGCCAAGAGATCCGCTGTTAGTCTGATGCGTTTCCCTTTGTGGGTAACCCGACCTTTCTCTCTGGCTGCCCTTAACATTTTTTCCTTCATTTCAACTTTGGTGAATCTGACAATTACGTGTCTTGGAGTTGCTCTTCTCGAGGAGTATCTTTGTGGTGTTCTCTGTATTTCCTGAATTTGAATGTTGGCCTGCCTTGCTAGGTTGGGGAAGTTCTCCTGGATAATGTCCTGCAGACTGTTCTCCAACTTGGTTGCATTCTCCCCATCACTTTCAGTTACACCAATCAGATGTAGATTTCGTCTTTTCACATAGTCTGATATTTCTTGGAGGCTTTGTTCGCTTCTTTTCATTCTTTTTTCTTTAAACATCTCTTCTCACTTCATTTCATTCATTTGATCTTTAATCACTGATACCCTTTCTTCCAGTTGATTGAATCGGCTACTGAGGCTTGTGCATTCATCATGTAGTTCTCGTGCCATGGCTTTCAGCTCCATCAGGTCCTTTAAGGACTTCTCTGCATTGATTATTCTAGTTAGCCATTCTTCTAATCTCTTCTCAAAGTTTTTAACTTTTTTGCGTTGGGTTCAAACTTCCTCCTTTAGCTCGGAGAAGTTTGATCATCTGAAACCTTCTTCTCTCAGCTCATCAAAGTCATTCTCCATCCAGCTTTGTTCCGTTGCTGGTGAGGAGCTGCCTTCCTCAGTTGGAAATGCAGAAATCACCTGTCTTCTGCGTCGCTCATGCTGGGAGCTGTAGACTGGAGATGTTCCTGTTCGGCCATCTTGGAACCGCCCTCCCACTGTCTTTAAATATTGAGAGAACGCTTTGAAGATAGGCAGTAGACCCCGGATGGAGGCTGTGAGTCCCTGCACCCAGTCAGTGTTCCTGCTCCTCAAGTGCATTCCTGTCTTATTTTGTCTAATACAAAGAGCTCTATTAGAGGATGGTGTTTGATGATGGGGAAAAAAGGACCGAAATGGCTACAGCAAGGGAGTTTAGAGTTAAAGAATGTTATTGAAATATGCAGTTTTATATCATCTACTAGTTTTAAAAAATTGCACATATGGTCTGGATAGAAGTTTGTATTTCAGTTTTACAAAGTTTAGGGCTTTTTTCAAAAAGACAGACTTCCTGAACAAAACGGGGGAATTTTCCCAGCTCTGGCCGAAAAGCCCTAAAGGATAGACATCTTTTCATGTCAATAGCTGGAGGTTTTGCTTAAAAGAGGTTCTAAACTCAGAGGGCCAATCTTAGCTCTTCTTAGGCTTTTGTGAATCTAAGACATGTCCAAACCCTTCTGGGTGCCTCTCCCTGAGCCCAGCCACCTTGGGGACACCTGGGCATCCCCTGTGTCTCCTGATGTCTTTTGTGGTGCTCAGATCTGTGCACTCACCCAGGACTTTCTTGACAACCTGTACTGTGGGATCAGGTTTGTTTCCCATGCATTGGCCTTGAACTGGGTATGTTTTCTTGTGAGGGAGGCAAATAACTGCTTATTTATTCAAGAATTACTTTTAAAGCTGTAGATGGTTATTAAGTCATTTTGTTAAATGAATCATTAGTTGGAACCATAACTTTTCTGGGAGAGAAATTTTCAATGCCTACTATTAATCTTGGACTTTTAAGTGGTGTTTTTCTTGTGTGTATTTCTGTAAGTCTTATATACCTAGTTCTTTTATTTTTATTTTACTTTAAGTTCTGGGACACATGTGCAGAATGTGCAGGCTTGTTACATAGATCTACATGTGCCGTGGTGGTTTGTTGCACCTATCTACCCAATGTCTTGGTTTTAAGCCCCGCGTGCATTAGGTGTTTGTCCTAATGCTCTCCCTCCCCTTGCCCCCCACCCCCCAACAGGCCCCGGTGCATGATGTTCTCCTACCTGTGTCCTTGTGTTGTCATTGTTCAACTCCCGCTTATGAGTGAGAACATGTGGTGTTTGGTTTTCTGTTCTTGTGTGAATTTGCTGAGAACGATGGCTTCCAGCTTCATCCATGTCCCTGCAAAGGACATGAACTCATCCTTTTTATGATTGCATAGTATTCCATGGTGTATATGTGCCACATTTTCTTTATCCAGTCTATCATTGATGGACTTTTGGGTTGATTCCAAGTCTTTGCTATGTTTATTATATACCTTTTTCAATGATCACACTGAGTTTGATAGAAATGGACACTCATCTTAAGATATGGAAGTTGATTCATATACTGTACCCACATGTGTGTGCATGGTCCCACAACACACAAGCTCAGAGCAACCTTCTTAGGAAAAGTGTCCATATATCCGTATATATGATTTGAATGGTAAAGGAGAACATGTGTACCATTCGGATGTATTTAAGGTCTGTATGCTTCTGAGATATAACATTTTTCAGGCAATTTTTGAAATTAAATACAATATAACGTAATAATTTCTACATAACTAATGTTAGCATTTATCAGGTGCCTGTGATGTGTCCAGCATGGTGCTTGGTATATACATTTTCATCTAGTTTTGACAACAATCCTGCGTGGTGGGCGGCCACCCACCTCCAC
This sequence comes from Hylobates moloch, assembly GCF_009828535.3. Lineage (NCBI taxonomy): Eukaryota > Metazoa > Chordata > Mammalia > Primates > Hylobatidae > Hylobates > Hylobates moloch. Next base: position 124,602,808 of record NW_026652283.1, read on the forward strand.
CTGCTCTTCAGAAAAGAACACAGCTTAGAAACTTGCTCCAGGGCCACAGAGTTGGTAAATACTTAGGGCCAGGGATCAAAATTATACCTCTCTGACACCAAGATTAATATTTACTTCAACACAAAATGCAGTATGGACAAACGAGGAGAAGACTATAAAATTGAGCAGAAGAAAATAAACAATTTAGCTATTCTAGGTATAATGGTATCTGATAACAAGCATTTATGAACACACATGCATATATTTTATTAAGAAATACTGGTGCTAATCAAATGATGACTTCTTATGGTTATGTTTGTCATAAATGATAAGATACTAGAGCCAAACCAGTAAACTATTACAGTGTCTCTTACAGGGAAGACAGCAGGCCTGGGCTTAGAAAATGATGCTCAGGTACATTGCTTTCCAATGATGGGACAGTGCTGAGAGAGAACTTCAGCAAGACAGAATCACAAGAAGTAGCATTAGTCTAGAAAATTTGCATAAGGTGGAAATGCCACCAGCTTAGTCAACTCTGGCTGCTATAACAGAATATTATAGACTGGGCAGCTTAAACAACAGACATTTATTTCTTACAGTTTTGAGACTGGAAGTCCAAGATCAAGGTGCTCATAAATTCAGAGTCTTGCAAGGACCTGTTTCCTGGTTTGCAGATGGCATCTTCTAATTGTGTCCTTGAGTGGCAGAGAACACCCTGGTTTCCTCCTTTCCTTATAAGAGTGATAATCTCATTGTGGGGTCTCGACCCTTGTGTCTGCATGTAAACCAAACCACTTCCTGAAAGCATCGTTTCCAAACAACATCGCATTGGAGGTTGGGGCTTCAACATATGAATTTTGGTGGGACACATGTATTCTATCCATTGGAACCACCTTCTCTTGGGTTTTTGGTCTTTCCACCCAAAAGCCTTCCTTTGTTCATTAGCAAACAAAACAAGACAGCATATCCAAGGCCACATTGCTGAGGCCTTACTATGGAGGGTACATGCATAGCATTCACATGCTAGGCAGTGGAGACGTGAGGATGTGCATAGTACTGCCATCCCTCCAGGAGCTGGGGAATGGCACGCACATGCGAGCCAGGTCAGTGAAGACCCACAGGTGCTGCATGTGGTCAGGCCTTCTGTGAGGGGAAGAGGAGCCACTATTGGGGAAAGAGACGTGGCGAAAGTGGCACTTGAGCCATGATGGCAGGTGGTGAGGCGAGGCCACTGCATCTCTTCAAGATGGCATTTTATGGGAGACGGTATTTGTCAGGTTTCCAAAAGGTGGATATTAATACATCCTCTTAAATCCCTGAATCACTGGGCATTAAAAACGTTCCAGGGAGACTGAAGTTAACCCCTTTTTGTGCCTGTTTATGTTTTCGGCTTACAGAAGCTTAGGGGGTGACGCGTTGCCTATATTCATTATCTTCTAGGATATAAACAAGTCTTACCTTGTCCAACCTTTTTCAAATTTAAAGGATAGTATTTAGCGTGAAGTGCCCTAATAACTTCAGTGCAGCCTCATTTGGAATTGGTTTCACCTATTTGAAAACTTTAGTTACCTTTCATTTTTTGAAGAGTGAAGTTGGGATGAAGGGCAGGGACTTGGAATCGGTAATACTGGGGTTCTTATCTCATTCTCTGCCTCTGCTAGTTATATGGCTAGAAAAATCAAGTCTTTTTTACTCAGTTTTATTATCTGTAAAATAAGGGTAATAATATCTAGCATCTGGAGTTATATTTTGCAGTAGCTTAATGTAGCACATGATACATAGTAAGCATTTAATAATACTGGTAAATTATCTAATGAATCATGGTATACTGTCCGATACTTTTAAGAGTAATGATCATTTTTTGTTTATAATAATAATGATAATAGCCATGGTGGTATTTTCTATTTAAATATTCTTGATTTAAATGAGAAATGCTTAGAAAATTATGGCTTCTACTCAGCTGGTGATGATAGTTTGTTAATCTTCAGATTATATGATATTTTACATGATAAGTTCAAGGAATGTGGTATTTTGGGTGATTTATCAATTTGCAATAAAGTAACATGGGTTACACTCAACTAACAAAATGAAGTCAACCATAATACATTCTGCTTTTGATAATTTTGGAGACAACTCAGGATCTTGTATTTTCTCAAAGTCTTCATTTTGAACATTGCTCGACGTTGATAAATGGGCAGTTTCTAGAGAGATTTTTTTTTTCTTTTGAGATAGAGTCTCACTCTGTCACTCAAGCTGGAGTGTAATGACACTATCATGGCTCATTGCAACCTCTGCCTCCCAAGCTCAAGTGATTCTCCCACCTTAGCCTCCTAAGTAGCTGGGATCACAGGCATGCGCCGCCATGCCTGGCTAATTTTTGTATTTGGAGTAGAGACAGGATTTTGCCATGCTGCCCAGGCTGTTCTGAAACTGCTGAGCTCAAGCAATCTGCCTGCCTTGGCCTCCCAAAGTGCTAGGATTACAGGGGTGAGCCACCATGCCTGGCCCTCGAGAGAGTTCCTAATGATGACGTGTTGCACTCCAGTGCCCACTGCATAGGTTTGCAACTTCACGCTTGAGGGAATAGCTCCAATTGTTTCGTTGACTGAAATCCAGTGCTCATATCATGCAGCAAGCCAGCTGATTGGGTGTAAGTTAAAAATATCTCACACCATAAATGCTTTATATATAGGTTGCCAGCACCCCTTAGGTCAAACAGGCTGAGTTATTCAAGTTGAAATTAGCTCCGAATCAAGTATGGGCATACTGAGAGGGCAGGCTCTTTGTGAAATATTGAAGTTGGAAATGCTTTCTCCTGTAAAGTGTTTATGAACATCACAGTTGAGTAGGCTGTTAAACACGTTCTTGCTTGTCATAAGTCAGGGCCACACTGTACCCAGAGACTAAGGGGAGTTGACGCTACTTCTTCAAATGTTTTCATCCCCATATTCTTGCTAATTTTCCAATACTGAATCATGAAACTGCAATTCTTTTGTTCAGTACTTGCCGAATTTCCAATTCACCTGTTAAGTGGGATTGTAGAGGATACGGATTTGAGAAAAAGAGGACAAAGAGCGTGTGTTCAATAGAAACGCATGTGGAAATGTTTATTCTGGTTCATGCACAGGGGCATATGTGGTTGAATAATTCAGAGTCTGTGTCTCATTAATGAAATAGCATCAGAGTTTCCTTTAATATCTTCCTCCTATTAATTGATTCATTTATTATTAACTCAATAAGCATTTATTGAACATTTACAGTATATCATACTGCTAAATGCTCACTTTCTTGAGATGAAATGAACCTTAAGCAAGGAAAGCATGGTATGTGTTACAACACAAGTACTTACAAGAAGGTGTAGGAATAACGACGTAAGTCATTGATTCTCCGTGGGGTGAAGAGCTTGGAAAAGGCTTTTTAAGATAGAAAAACCATGGATTTTCATGAACTGAAAAACCTGACGGAGGAGTAGAAGCTGCCTCTCAAAGTCTATTGTCCATGTTGATGTGCTGCTGGAAAATGTTCAGCAAAGGGTTCTCCCAGGAGAAGAGCGTGATATGCAGACTTCTTCCATTTGCCTGGTTTAAATACATCCACCATGGCCAGTTTCACACCACCACCATGCCCATCACTGGAGACAGCCTGGGGAACAGGTGCCCAGTGACACTTCACTGTGTCATACTCTCACCAGATGCAGAAGTAAATACCCTGAAGAGTGTAGATGACTGCCAAACGTAAAAACGTGATTAGGAATTGATGAGCTTTAAGCCATTATTACCTCTGTTTTAATTTAATTGATTTCTTGTAAAGTTTATATAATCTAAATATTTAAAACTGAAATAGCAGCAGACCTACACATGTTTTGAACTTTTGAAAGTCAGCTCTCACACTCTGGTACCAGCACACCCTTAATTGCTCACGTTTTCTGAGCTGTGGTTGCTAGAATGTAAGAGTGGGTTCTAAATGCTGATACACACTACAACTGAAAAAGGGGAAGGTCAGAAGTCATTAGGAGAATCTTAGGATTCTCAGACTATTTCTTAATTTATGGTTAAGACTCTGTGGTTTAATATAATATGTAGGTTTTAAAAAATCTTATGAGTAAATAACAAATCAGGCCATACTCAAGTCAATTTCATCAAACTTATAAGATCCCTGACCTTAAAGAGATTTCACACTACATAAGAAGATTACAAGAGGAAGTAGACACCAGCTAAACCTTGAACGCTGCATCAACCTTTTAGAATGATACACTTTGAAAGTAAGATAAAATGTTGCCTTTCTTAATTGCTTCTTCAGTTAAATACAACCCACTGTCTTTTGTGTTCTGAATTATTTTTAAGTATTGCAACATATCAGAACTAAAAATCTGTGGTCGAATACTTTCTTTCAAAAATGACCAGCAGGCTAACCATAGAGGACAGAGGAAATGGGGGTGGGTGCCCCAAATCCCAGTGGTAGAGGTGGTGACAGGTGAGTCAGCCTGCTTTTAAGTCATGGCTCAAGAACTGAATCTCTCGGCTGCAAGCCCAGGGCTGCCCTTTCCAATTTAACAGCACCTGAGCGAGGGGCCTGTTCTGTGTCCCAGGCAGCCTGTCGGTGCTGGGCATGCGACACGAATAAGATGAAGAGGCTCCCAAGGAGCTCACAGCACCTTAAAGCAGGGCGGAGGTTTGTGAAGCCTAAACAGATGGTATATTAGTCAGGGTTATCTAAAGAGATAGAACTAATCATATATATGTGTGTGTGTGTGTGTGTGTGTGAGTGTGTGTGTGTGTGTGTGTGTGTATGTATGTATATATATGTGTATGTGTGTGTGTATATATATATATATATATACAGTACCATTAGGATGTATTTAAGACCTATATGCTTCTGAAATATAAAAGTTTTCAGGCAATTTATGAAATTAAATACAATATAGCATGTGATAATTTCTACATAACTAATATTAGCATTTCTCAGGTGCCTGTGATGTGTCCAGGCACATCGTATTTATATATATATATGGGAGTATATATATATATAAAGGGGAGTTTATTAGGTATTAACTCACATGTTTACAAGGTCCCACAATAGGCCATCTACAAACTGAGGAGAAAGGAGAGCCAGCCCGACTCCCAAAACAGAAGAGCTTGGAGTCTGATGCTGGAGGGCAGGAAGGATCCTGCACAGGAGAAGGATGTAGGCTGGGAGGCTAGGCCAGTCTGACCTTTTCTTATTTTTCTGCCTGCTTTATATTCTCTGGCAGCTGATTACCGGGTACCCACCCAGATTAAGGGTAAGTCTGCCTTGCCCAGCTCATTGACTCAAATATCAGTCTCCTTTGGCAGCACCCTCACAGACACGCCCAGGATCAATACTTTGCATCCTTTAATCCAATCAAGTTGACGCTCAGTATTAACCATCACAAATGGTGAGACACTAGGAGCATTTCACTGCCTTTGACATAACTTACTTAGAAATGTATGCAATTGCACCTGAAAGCTTAAAATAATAAGGTATAAATTATATCCTTTGGTATGTTATTTAAAGTCTCAAACATCTTCATTTCCTCAAATGTTAAGAAAGAGGAAGGAAAGAGGTGCTTGATCATCACCTGGGCCTCTCCTGTTCATCGCTGACATCAACCGCTGTGTCCTGTTCTCTGAAATGGCTGTTAGGGCTGCACCTGGATCCCTGAGGGCTCTGATGGGTGTGTGTAGTCTCAGGCTTAGCCAGCTCAGAGCCCCAGTCCTGCTGGCCTTCCTCTTTATACCCAGTTCCTAGCATCACACCTCACACAGAACAGGTGCTGGGCTAACGTCTGTTGAATTAATAAATGACGTACCCACCGGGCGAATACCCAGCTTGTCTTCCCTGTCCTGATTTTCTGTCCGGTAGGGTCTCATTCAGGCTACATTCCCCTCCTTCTGAAAACCTGAGGTTCCTCCACTCAAGATTTATTAACTTGGGACTTGTATTGTCAGTATTTAGTAGAGGATAACTAATTATTGATGTTGAATGAATGAATGAACAGGTGCATCAGTGGAGTCCCTCACTACAGTGTAAACAGGAACCCCCAGGCTGGCCAGCCTAAGAAGCTCAAGGCCTTGGACCCTCCCACCCAAGGCAGGCTCTGAAGCATGGGCCTGAGAAGGAGAGAATTGCTCACACAAAGGGGCAACACTATGGCAAAGTGACAGATGAGAAAACACGGATGAGACATTTTCACTCAGATTGATGCTCTGTGCTACCTTATTTAGTGTCTTTGAATTTATGCTCCCAGCCTTTCAATTAAAATGTAACTTTATGCTCGTTTGTACATGCTTTCCTTGTTTCTAACTATTCTGCCCTTGAGGGATAATTAACTAATTTTTCTATACATAATGGCTTCCACAAACGTGTTTCTGGTGGGGTCATTCCTTAATTTTGAAGACAGGTGAAGGTAAACTCTAAAGGTATAAAGTCTGTGTAATGAAACGTTTCCAGTGAAAGCACAGGCTTACCTGGTTGCTCGATGATTTCTCCCCATCTTTCCTGTTTCTGTCATCTCTCAAAGAGCTATGGCCGAAGGGATGTAGGCGTTGCTTTGCCACCCGCATTAAGGCTCATAGCCGCCAGAGCAATATAATTCTATAATTGTGTTCCTCCTATAACCTTACTTAACAGCAAATTGTCTAAGGCAACAAAATGAGCAAAAACTAGAGGAGATACAGGATGTTCGTTATGGGTCTTCCCTAGCGTTGGCCCCTCCTGAGCTCCCGACTCATCCGTCTCTGTCTCTAGACTTCGCCTCCTGGTTGATCCCTGGACACCTCAGACTGAGCTTCTATACTGCACACTCTGTTCAGGATCCTCTCTTCTCCCCAGGGCTTGGTCTCTTTTGCATATTTTCTGTAGTAAGGACCATGCTTGATCCCCTTTGCATATTACCTGTGGTAAGCAATAGGACTAAGGTGTACAGTGCCCAGTCAGACAAACTCTCTCTCTTCTCCTTGTAATATCCCCCAAACTCTTCCATCTCTCCACCTGAATAAACACCACTCATCTCTTCAGCTTACACTGTAGCTGCCTGAGTTATCTTAAAAATATATATTTAAAACTGAAGTTGGGTCTGGGGACTCCATCCGGCATGCACAGCCCAGGGCCTGTGTGGGACATGCCCCTCCTTCCTAATCCTCTCACTTCACATCTTCCTTTACACAGGCCCATTTTGCAGCCTGGACTCATCACCCAGAATGAGATCCAGCACTGGTGGAGGGATGTCACCTTTACTATGTTTCTTTATTAGCAGGGAAATGTATCTCAGAGGTCAGCCCCGCTGCACACCCCTGGAGATTCCTTATGTGCCAGAATTGTGTTCAACGCTCTCGCCCCATTGCCCTGTAGCCCAGGGGTAGAATGACTGCGCCTCATTGAGACTGACCAAGACTCACCCTTGTGATGGGGACTGAGAGAGAAGCCAGCTTGCTCTGAGGTGCACAGACGCTCCTACTGATCGGGATTGGGGCTCTGTTAGAAAGACACAGGGAGGAAATGGGTGGGTGAGTTGGCACCAGCGGTGTCTCCACAGCATACAGAGTCTTTGATGATCTGGCCTTGGCTGCTTCTACTCACTGCTATTTCACAATTAAACAATGAGACGCTCTGGGATGCCTGCTGTTCATGAATTTGCCCTGGGTCTTGTGTTTCTGTGGTTTTCCCCAAGACACTTGCTCCCTAAAGGATGCTTTTCAGAACTCTTGTTTACTTTTTCTAATGAATAACTACTAATCCTCTACAGCTCAGTTCAGACATCACCAGGCCTGGACAACTGCTCTTCACCCCAAAGCCTGGGTTTCCAGAGCAACCCAAACCAGGAGGAGGACTCCTCTGTCACTCACAAAATCATCTCAGGTGTTTATGTTGTCTCCAAGGCCTTTCTCAGCCCAGTCGTCATGTCCTTCCTGACCTCATCCCAACAGCTACCATCCCCCAGTTGGCTCCAGCCACCTTGGCCCTGCATTGTCTTCCAGGGCTCTACTGCCCGAAGGCCTTGCCAATGGCTGCTATCCAAAATCTCTTCCCCAACATCTCCACACACCTCAATTTTCACTCCTCCAAGACCTTTCTCAAATGTCGTCCCCATGACATCCTACACAAGGGGACACCTGCCACCCTTCACTCTCTTTCTGTCTTTCCTTATTTTTCTCATAACCCTTGTAATCTGACATATCATAGAACATATTAATATATATTAATGAGGGACTATGATTATATAATGTGTAAATGTATATAAATGTTTGCACATTTGTCTCATCATTAGAAAGTGAGCTCCATAAGAACAGCCCCCCTTTACCTCACTCCCAAACTGGTGTATGCCTAATGCCTACAAGATTGCCTTGCTTGTACCAAGCACTCAATAATTACTTAGAGAATGAAGGAATGAAAGGGTCTGAGCAAACTTCTAGCTTGGCACCTTCAGGGTTGTGCCATAGTTATCTTTCTGCTAAAATCTGAGCTCTTACAATTAGACTGTAACCCTGTTATTTCGCTATCTCTTACACCTGGTAAAGCGTGTGGACCATAGCAGGTGTATTAGTTCATTTTCATGCTGCTGATAACGACTTATCTGAGACTGGGTAATTTGTAAAGAAAAAGAGGTTTAATGGACTCACAGTTCCACGTGGCTGAGGAGTCCTCACAATCGTGATGGAAGGCTAAAGGCACATCTTATATGGCAGAATACAAGAGAGAATGAGAACCAAGTGAAAGGGGTTTCCCCTTATAAAGACATCAGATTGCATGAGACTTATTCACTGCCATGAGAACAGTATGGGTGAAACTGCCCCCATGATTCAATTATCTCCCACTGAGTCCCACCCACAACACGTGGGAATTATGGGAGCTACAATTCAAGATGAAATTTGGGTGGGGACACAGCCAAACCATATCAGGGAGTATTCAAAAAAGGCTTCCTGAAAGAATAGATGATGCATGGATCCTGGCCCTGTGCATGTTAACAGCAAAGATCAATCCTGATTCAGTATTTCTGTCTTAATTATTTTAGCAAGTATACTTTAAAATCAGATATTTTCAAACTTATAATCAGTTACTTGAACTCTACTAAATATGTAATTTTAAATGGGTAGAGGTTTATATCATTTAAGTTGTTTTTGAAGTATGTTCTTCACATCAGTTCTCACAATATAGAGACTAAAGAAAAAGATGAGGGAAGACCTGTGAGGAATAGAAATGGAAAGTCTCACCAGTGTGGTGGGGAAAACAATGAGAAAAGCAAAGCATCAAGCCAAGCGCGGTGGCTCATGCCTGTAATCCCAGCATTTGGGGAGGCCGAGGCATGTAGACCACTTGAGGTCAGAAGTTCAAGACCAGCCTGGCCAACATGGTGAAATACTGTCTCTACTAAAAATACAAAAATTAGCCAGGTGTGGTGTTGGGCACCTGTAATCCCAGCTACTCAGTGGAGGCTGAGGCAGCAGGAGGCTAAGGCAGGAAAATCACTTGAATCTGGCAGGTGGAAGTTGCAGTGACCTGAGGCCACTCCACTGCATTCCAGCCTGGGTGACAGAGCAACACTCCGTCTCAAAAAAACAAAACAACAACAAAAAAGCAAACCAACACTGAGGTCATAAATGCAGGAGCCTAAGCCTTGGGTTGATCATTTAAGAGATTCCTAGGGGTGCTCTGAGAAATAGCCCCAGCTTCAAGCTACTGCCTTGGATAAACACCTTCCTATATTTTAATGACTTTAATTCATTTGAGATAAGATCTGTAGCCTTGGTTTCACATTTCCTGAGATTTATCTTTATGTTTGTCCCATTAAGTGGAATTTTTCAGTATTTCTCCCTGGGATTATTTAGAACCCTATTGAGTCAATTACTTGGTTCATATTAAGTGGGATAATAAGGAATCTAGGTAGTAATTACTTTCCTGACAAATATGTATATCTTTGAGATAGAGTCTCGCTCTGTCGCCCAGGCTGGAGTACAGCGGCGTGATCTTGGCTCGCTGCAACCTCCATCTCCCGGGTTCAAGCAATTTTTGTGCCTCAGCCTCCTGGGTAGCTGGGATTACAGGTGCGTGCCACCACACCTGGCTCATTTTTGTATTTTAGTAGAGACGGGGTTTTGCCGTATTGGCCAGGCTGGTCTCAAACTCCTGACCTCAGGCCATCCGCCCACCTCAGCCTACCAAAATGCTGGGATTACAGGAATTACAGATGTGAGCCACTGCGCCTGGCTGACAAATTATATTTTATTTAGCAAAACAATATATCAGTAAAAGATGTAAACACATACTATTGTACTAGTAATTTTATATCATTGGTCAATGCTCAAGATATAAAATTCCTAATCACCTAAAACATTGTTATTATAAGCATTGTTAACCTCTTAGGTTACGTATGTTTCTTGAGTGTCATGGAAACATCAGAGAAATTGGTAGTTTATATATAATTATATTAATTATTTTACATTAATATATATCAAATATACATATAAAATAGGAAAGTCACTTGTAAAGAATATATTGAAATCTTTGATGCACAGAGACAAAATGAAACCCTGAGAAAATGTGATGTGTTTTTTGGAATTTCGGACATTGAAATTCTGTCTGAATTGTTTATGATGTCTGGCTTTACTGCTAAACTCTTCGCTGTTTTAATGTTGACTCCCTTGATAGCTTTGTGTACAGTTTTACCAGTGTCAGGATGTGCTCTTTATTTTAAATGTTAATGTGGACATCTTCATTAGATATTTTTATTCAACATCCTGATGAGATGATGGGCCAGCTCTTTACAGCTTCTTGATTCAAAAGCAATGAGAAGAGATGCTCCTGATCTTGGCTGAGTCTTTGAAATGGTGTGGAGACAGACAGGATGATGCAAGGCAGAGGAAAATTCCTTACTCTATTTGCTTTTGTCTTATGAGGAAAAACTCACGCTCTTGACCCACCATCAGCATACAATCCCGGAGGATATTGTACATATTCTATGCATGATTAACTTTGAGCTGTCTGTGCTTTCTGACCAATTTCCATTTTGCCCAGAATAACATGGTTTTGGAAGAGAACTGATTCAGGTTATTGAAGTGAACCAGGAGCAGAAAATGCTTCATTGTATGAAGTCCAATATTTTAATTTTAAGATTAAGCTGGAAACCATCATTCTCAGCAAACTATCGCAAGGACAGAAAACCAAACACCGCATGTTCTCACTCATAGGTGGGAGTTGAACAATGAGAACACTTGAACACAGGAAGGGGAACATCACACACCGGGGCCTGTCGTGGAGTGGGGGTCTAGGGAAGGGATAGTATTAGGGGAAATACCTAATGTAAATGACGAGTTGGTGGGTGCAGCACACCAACATGGCACATGTGTACAGATGTAACAAACCTGCACGTTGTGGACATGTATCCTAGAACTTAAAGTATAATAATAATAATAATAAAATTTTAAATTAAAAACTTTAACTCAAGCCATACAATGGTTGAAGATTTACAATGAGATTTAGTAATGTTTGAACAAAGCCTTGGTTCTGTGAACCGCAAATATCTGAAACATGTCTCAGTTAATTTAGAAAGTTTATTTTTCCAAGGTTGAGGATGCACCTGGGATACAACCTCAGAAAGTCCTGATAACACGTGCCCCCGGTAGTCAGAGCACAGTTTGGTTTTACACATTTTAGGGAGACATGAGACATCAATCAGCATATGTGAGGCGAACGTTGGTTCGTTCCAGAAAGGCAGGACAACTGAAAGCAAAGGTGGGCGGAACAACTGGAAGCAGGGAGGGGGTTTCCAGTTCATAGGTAGATAGGAGGCAAATTATTGCATTCTTTTGAGTTTCTGATTAGTGTTCCCAAAGGAGGCAATCAGATATGGGTTTATCTCAGTAAGCAGAGGGGTGACTTTGAATAGAGTTGGAGGCAGGTTGGCCCTAAGTAGTTTCCAGCTTGACTTTTCCCTGTACCTCAGTGATTTTGGGACCTCGAGGTTCATTTTCCTTTCACGGTCCCTATGGCTGTCAAATCGATGTCTGAATCTCTCAGTTCTCTTGAGTCCTTCCTATCCACATGTCTTATAAGCACTCAGGGAAATTTACTGAAGTGCCCCTTTATAAAGTCAAACTTGCCATGTTCCAAACAGAGCGCACCAGGCCTACCTCTGAAAAACGTGTTCTACTCCCCAAGTCCCACCCCTGTCTGTTAGTAGTATCAGCACTCTCTCACTTTCATGGAGAATGGCCTCTTCAACTCTCTGTTTAAAAATATCAATGCTCATCATCACTGGCCATCAGAGAAATGCAAATCAAAACCACAGTGAGACACCTTCTCACATCAGTTAGAATGGCGATCATTAAAAAGTCATGAAACAACAGGTGCTGGAGAGGATGTGGAGAAGTAGGAACACTTTTACACTGTTGGTGGGACTGTAAACTAGTTCAACCATTGTGGAAGTCAGTGTGGCGGTTCCTCAGGGATCTAGAACTAGAAATACCACTTGACCCAGCCATCCCATTACTGGGTATATACCCAAAGGAGTATAAATCATGCTGCTATAAAGACACATGCACACGTATGTTTATTGCGGCACTATTCACAATGGCAAAGACTTGGAACCAACCCAAATGTCCAACAACGATAGACTTGATTAAGAAAATGTGGCACATATACACCATGGAATACTATGCAGCCATAAAAAAGGATGAGTTCATGTCCTTTGTAGGGACATGGATGAAACTGGAAACCATCATTCTCAGCAAACTATCGCAAGGACAAAAAACCAAACACCACATGTTCTCACTTATAGGTGGGAATTGAACAATGAGAACACATGGACACAGGAAAGGGAACATCACACACACCAAGGACTGTTGTGGGGTGGGGGGAGGGGGGAGGGATAGCATTAGGAGATATACCTAATGCTAAATGACGAGTTAATGGGTACAGCACACCAGCATGGCACATGTATACATATGTAACAAACCTGTACATTGTGCACATGTACCCTAGAACTTAAAGTATAATAATAATAAATTTTTAAAAAAAGAAATAGAAAATATAAAAAAAAAAAAGAAAAAAAATTATCTTTCTTATTCATGCTTTCTCCGTGCTGGGAATGAAAATGCACCAGCCTTTCTTCTTAACCTTTTCTTTCTCGGCCTCTCCTGACGCCCCCACTGCTTCAGGTCCTCGTCGCGGGCAGTTCTGTGGGGCTCTCACCTTGCTCACATCTGCATTTTCCTTTATTCCCACTGCCAGACAAATGGTATGGAGTCTTTATTTATTTGTTTATTTGTTTATTTTACTTTAAGCTCTGGGATACATGTGCAGAACATGCAGGTTTGTTACATAGGTATACATGTGCCATGGTGGTTTGCTGCACCTATCAACCGATCTTCTAGGTTTTAAGCCCCTCATGCATTAGATATTTGTCCTAATGCTCTCCCCCCTCTTTCCCCTCCACCCACCGACAGGCCCTGGTGTGTGATGTTCCCCTCCCTGTGTCCATGTGTTCTCATTGTTCAATTCCCACTTATGAGTGAGAACATGCGGTGTTTGGTTTTCTGTTCCTGTGTCAGTTTGCTCTGAATGATGGCTTCCAGCTTCATCCCTGTCCCTTTAAAGGATGAGAACTCATCCTTTTTTATGGCCGCATAAAAAATGGTGTATTCAACCGTTCTGGAAGACAGTGTGGCAATTCTTCAAGGATCTAGAACCAGAAACACCATTTGACCCAGCAATCCCATTACTGGGTATGTACCCACAGGATTATAAATCATTCTACTATAAAGACACATGCACACATATGTTTATTGCAGCACTATTTACAATAGCCAAGACTTGGAACCAGCCAAAATGCCCATGAATGATAAACTGGACAAAGAAAATGTGGCATGGAGTCTTGACATTCGTATATTTAAGTTAGGGAGAGATGGAAAGGAGAGGAGGAGCGGGGAGAGAGAGATTTTAAGTAACCATTTAACTGTTTACAACATTTATAAGTCATTTTACTCACTAGTGACAATGAGAAAGAAAATACAAATGCTCCCATCTGGGGTTGAGCATAGTTGAACATATTGTGTTTTACTAAACCCACTGTTAATTCAAGGGTAATTTTAATCTGTTTACACCTTTTCCTTGGTGAGCTATCTCTATAGCCGAACTCTGTTGTGAAGATAAAACATCCTGGTGTTCCACAAATGTCCCTTTAAGCATGTTCCTTCTCTGTTTCCACACAACTACTGAGCAGTTGCCTTTCGTGTTTTCTACGACTTTGAGTAAAAATCCCCTGCTTGTTCCGTCAGGGTCTGCATAGGTCCTCTCTCCCGCAGCCTCTGGGTGTCCTGTTCTCTTTTTCTCTCTTCCCTCGGTCTTACTCCTCTTTGCTATAAATGTGCTGTCTTCTTCCATCTTCCTGTACAAATCCTCTGTGTCTTTCAACACCGATCTAAAGGGTGGCTTGTTTGGTGCAATAAAAGAAAAACTTCATCTGAGTTAAATTTAAAGGAGTTTGCTGGTCGTGGTGGCTCACGCCTGTCATCCCAGCACTTTGGGAGGCCTAGGCGGGCGAATCACTTGAGGTCAGGATTTCGAGACCAGCCTGACCAACATGGTGAAACCCCATCTCTACTAAAAATACTAAAATTAGCTGGGAGAGATGGTGGATACCTGTAATCCCAACTACTTGGGTGGCTGAGGCAGGAAAATTACCTGAACCTGGCAGGTGGAGGTTTCAGTGAGCCCAGATTGTGCCACCGCACTCCAGCCTGGGTGATAAAGTGAGACTCAGTCTCAAAAAAAAAAAAAAAAAAAAGGCCGGGCGCGGTGGCTCACGCTTGTAATCCCAGCACTTTGGGAGGCCGAGGCGGGCAGATCACGAGGTCAGGAGATCGAGACCACGGTGAAACCCTGTCTCTACGAAAAATACAAAAAATTAGCCGGGCATGGTGGCGGACACCTGTAGTCCCAGCTACTCGGAGAGGCTGAGGCAGGAGAATGGCGTGAACCCGGGAGGCGGAGCTTGCAGTGAGCCGAGATCGCGCCACTGCACTGCAGCCTGGGCGACAGAGCGAGACTCCGCCTCAAAAAAAAAAAAAAAAAAAAGAGTTTAATTGAGCAATGAACATTTCGCAAGTCAGGCAACCCCTAGAATCACAGCAGATTCAGAGAGCCTCAGCACAGCCAAGTGGTGGAAGAAGATTTATACGCAAAAAAAGGGAAGTGACATACAGAAATCGGCAGTGAGGTGGAGAAACAGCTGGATTGGTTACAGGTTGGCGTTTGCCTTATGTGAACACAGTTTGAACACTCAGCAGTGTATAAATGGTTGGAGTATGGCTGCTGGGACTGGCCCAGGCTGAGCTGTTGTTACAGGTGCATACTCCTAACTTAGGTTCTCAATCCTGTCTGCCTGTTCATCTAGCTGCATTTCATCCACAAGGAGTCATATATGAAAGTACAGAGGCCTCCTCAGGCCATATTTAATTTGCTTTAACAGGTGGAACCCGGCTATATCCTAGCATTTGTTTCCTCCTTCTCCGAGCATTTCAAGGCTTAGTGGTGGCAGGAAGCATCTGCATACCAAATAGCAGGTGATTCTGGGTGCTGGCGCTCACCTCTGCCAATCCCTCACCTCTGCTTCACACCTGTCAGTCTTGTGTGTGCACAAACTCAAGAAACTCCTTTGAGTTAGGAGCAGCTGTGTATGCAAAAATTCTGTCATAGAGTCTGAACAATTGAATTCCAAATCTGATCGAATCCTCATGAATTAAGAAAAAGTCAGTCAGGCGCGGTGGCTCACACCTGTGTTTCCAGCACTTTGGGAGGTCGAGGTGGGTGGATGATTTGAGGTCAGGAGTTCAACGTCATCCTGACCAACACGGTGAAACCCTGTCTCTACTAAAAATATAAAAATTAGCCAGGTGTGGTGGAGGGACCCTGTCATCTCAGCTACTCAGGAGGCTGAGGTAGCAGAATCGCTTGAACCTGGGAGGTGGAGGGTGCAGTGAGCAGCTGAGATTGCACCACTGCACTCTTGCCTGGAGTGCAAAGCCTTTCTCTGTCTCAAAAAAAAAAAAAAAAAAAGCCACTTGATCTGAGCCCTAGTTTACATGTAAATTCTTACTCCTGTGTTTGCTTGGATGATCAAACAACAAGAATTGCCAACATACATGGATTCCTTTTTCTGTGCTGTGCCCTGGGAAGATCGCTAATACTTTCAGTCCTGTCAATAATTCTTTGAGGTGGACATAGTTACCATCCCGCTTCACAGATGAGGTCATGGAAAAACAGAGGCAAAGAATGTATACAAGATCCCACAGGTAGTAGATAGCAGAGGCTTCAAATGTAGATAATTGCGGGCTCCCAAACCCACCCTCTAAACCACTGCAGTATAATAGCCTCTCGTTACAAATGAAATAATGTAGTTGAACGTATTTTGCAAACTATAAAATGTCAGCCACATACATCATGATGATATCTTATTTCTATTTTATACTTCATAGCACGTTGCTTTACACAGGCACAGTACCGAATGAAGCTTGGTGATTAGATACGTATTGTTCAGAATGAGCAGCGTGTGAGTTGGCTTTCTTCTTAAAAGTTTGAAATTATTGCAATTCTTTTAGATTACACAATCAAGACATGCTTTTTCTTGGAAATTTCATCTTCATATTTTAGATTTATATGGCATTATTTCTCTAAAGAAGTTAAAATTTTATAGTCTATTTGGGAATGTCATTTTATGTCTTATGATTTTACTTCCTAGTTCTATTGCATATTGGGAATTCAAGATCTTTACCAATATTTTTCATAGGGGTGTTGGGGTAATTAATATTATGGAGTCTAGAATTGATTTGAGCTTGTTTGGAAAGCCCATGTTGTTAACAGAAACTGCTGTATTTCCTTGTTATCTGCTTTGCCGCTTCGCTACTACCTTTCTCCTATAGTGATAAATCCCAAAGGGACCAATTCACAGTTTAATCGGTTTTGGTAATATGATAACCCCCCCAAAAAAGGAACTAGGATCATCCCAGGACAGTTGGTAAAGAGAATAACAGTTTGACCTTGGC
Source organism: Hylobates moloch (assembly GCF_009828535.3). Taxonomy (NCBI): domain Eukaryota; kingdom Metazoa; phylum Chordata; class Mammalia; order Primates; family Hylobatidae; genus Hylobates; species Hylobates moloch. Next base: position 124,619,844 of record NW_026652283.1, read on the forward strand.
TAAGTGAAAGGCATCTGCTTCTGCGTTTCAGAGATTTGAAAACTAAATAGTGTCTCAGATAATTATACAATGATTCTAAACACTGAGACAGTTACCTGTGTCTAAGTGAAACATTCCATCAGTGGGTAGTAAACTAGATTGGCAAGTGCAAAATAAAAATTTGTTTCTTTGTAACACTAACTACACAATTTATCAAGAAGGTGATCATCTCTGCAATTTAGTAGTCTTTGTTATCATGTTCTCATAGGAATAAATATACACAATTTCACCTCCCTGGGCTTCCCTTGCCTTGCGGTAGAATACAATTTTGCTTTGTAGAAATGATTCCCTGAATCTGCAACAAGTTATATTTTATTTTAAGGATTTATGTGCTATCTACGTAAATTGTTCTGAAATAATTAGATTACCATTTTGGAAATTAGAACTAATTTCAAGTAGGCACAATGGCGCCATGTTAATTAAATGACAATGCTCTGAAGACCTAGAAGTATTTTAGAAGAACCCACTATAAATATTAGGTCATTCCTAGCATATGAAAGTTATACTTTAAATATGAATTGTTTGGTAGGTCAAGAATGGAATTATTAATTGAAATAGCAAAACAGGAGGCATTCGAAACAATCCCCCGGAATTAGGAGAAAACCTTCATTCAAACAAAATTGTTAGAAGCCTTTATTTTTATTTTTATTTTTTGAGATGGAGTCTCACTTTGTCATCCAGGCTGAAGTGCAGTGGCACGATCTCGGCTCACTGCAACCTTAGCATCCTGGGTTCAAGCAATTCTCCTGCCTCAGCCTCCTGAGTAGCTGCGATTACAGGCATGCGCCACCATATCCAACTAATTTTTGTATTTTTAGTAGAGTTGGGGTTTTGTCATGTTGGCCAAGCTGGTCTCAAACTGCTGACTTCAAGTGATCCACCTGCCTCGGCCTCCCAAAGTGCTGGGATTACAGGTGTGAGACACCACGTCTGGCCAAGGAAAGCTTTAAATTAAAAAAAAATATATATATATATATATATAATATATATTATATATATATTAGATGTATGTGTGCTTGCTCATTAAAACATTACTAATATTTACTTTTAAGATTGGGATGATTTACAAATAAAAAGGGTAATTCTTATTAAAAAGATGTATTTAAAGTTGAGTAGTGATTTAAGTAAATCTATATGCTAAATCCGTTGTTTATACACAAATACAATCATTGGTAAGAAAAAAATACATTTCGCTCCCATGCCTATTCCATGTATTTATTTTCCATTGAGTGTCATATTTGAATAAAGTTTACATAGAAAACTGTATCTTCTGGAGTTACATTCTGAGAGAGATAACCTGCTGAAGTTTTTGAGCTTCTTTTTTATTTGATGAGAATAGTGTTGCTAACATTGTGATAATTAGTGTTGAATGCCTCTGTGCTGACACTGTTATGCTTTGAGTATTTCAAGATGAGAAATCCAGTTTTCCATCTCCAAATCCCAAACTTCTCTTTATAGAATATATTTGATGTATTTACCATTAATCAACAATGATGTATGGTGCCTCCCCATCAAAAAAAGGAAAAAGAAAAATTTGCACAGAAGGTACAGTATAAGTTTCAAGAGGATTTTTGTTTATAGTTTCTTTATTATTATTATACTTTAAGTTCTGGGGTACATGTGCAGAATGTGTGTGTTTGTTACATCGGTATACACGTGCCATGGTGGTTTGGTGCGCCCGTCAACCCATCATCTACATTAGGTATATCTCCTAATGCTACCCCTCCCCTAGCCCCCTACCCACTGACAGGTCCTGGTGTGTAGTGTTCCCCTCCCTGTGTCCATGTGTTCTCATTGTTCAACACTCACTTATGAGTGAGAACATACAGTGTTTGGTTTTCTGTTCTCGTGTTAGTTTGCTGAGAATGATGGTTTCCAGCGCCATCCATGTCCCTGCAAAGGACATGAACTCACCCTTTTTTATGGCTGCATAGTATTCCATGGTGTGTATGTGCCACATGTTCTTTATCCAGTCTATCATTGATGAGCATTTAGGTTGGTTCCAAGTCATTTTCTTAGCTTGCACCTGCTGCCTGAGAGAGATACCATACAGTTTTATAGTTTCATTGCAGAGATCTTTTACTTCTTGGTGAGGTATATTCTTAGGTATCTTATTTTATTTGTAGCTATTGTAAACGGGACTGGTTTTTCTTTTCAGATTGTTCACTGTTGGCATATAGAAATGCTGCTGTTTTTGTATGTTGATTATACCCCAAGGCATAATGAAATGATGTAAACACAGATCTTGCAGCATCTTCATGTAGGATATACATTTACTTTTTTTGTAGCCAAATGCTAGGGACAGATGTTACCATATTCTCCAATGAGAATGTCCAGTGCAGCAACTGGATAGTGGACTCTCTCCAGAAGAAGAGTCTATCCCAAAAATGCCCTGGCAGACACTCTCCTGTATGTCTCATTGGCCATGATTGGGTCACATGCCCATGTCCTAAACTTCATTGGTTGGCTTGCAAAGTGAGTCTCTGATTTTTAAAGGCTTTTTTTTTTTTTTTTTTTTGGACAGAGTCTTGCTCTGTTGCCCAGGCTGGAGTGCCAGCGGTGTGATCTTGGCTCACTGCCACCTCTGCCACCCAGGTTCAAGCTATTCTCTTGCCTCAGCCTCCTGAATAGCTGGGACTACAGGGGTGCCCACCACACCTGGCTAATTTCTTATTTTTAGTAGAGATGGGATTTCACTGTGTTAGCCAGGCTGATGTCGAACTGCTGACGGTGTGATCCGTCTGCCTCAGCCTCCCAAAGTGCTAGGATTACAGGCGTGAGCCACCGTGCCCAGCCTAAAGTGTTTCTAATAGAAAGACGGCTGCACCAGCCAGGAGGAAAGGAGAGCAAAGGGCTTCGTAAGAAACCTCCTCTCCCATCTCATGTTCTCATTTGAGCATCTACCTGTTATTTTGCGGATTAGAAGAGTGAGGACTGCACTACTGCATAATGAATGCTTCAGATGCAGATTTCTCTCCACCAAAGACCATCTTTTTACTCTCACAAAGATAAGAAATGCTGTGTATAGGTGATGCAGTGAGAGGAAAAACAAAGAGAAAGCAGGTGTCATCTATCAAATAAACACCAGCGCTAGAAAGCTTTTCTAGGAAAGTAGTGCTATACCTTTCGCCCTAAGCTTCTGAGAGAGTGTTTCTGTGTTGAGTAAAGTCATGTTTGATTTTCTCCTTTCCTTCATGTTTACCTGGGTCCCCCACGCGGTTATGTCTAACAGCGGCTTCTGAATAGCTCTGGTAGGAAACATTCTCACTTGAGCTGTACATACAGCCCTTCCTAAAGAGGCTTTCACCCCAATGAGTCCACTGCACACCCCATGATCTTCTGGTAGCATCTGTGTGTGGCAGGGGTGCTGGGCATTATTTGAAATATATCTCATGTCATTTCCCCAAAACAGATGTCCATTTGTGTAGAATAAAACTTATTTCACCAACCCTTTCAGGAAAAGGGGCTCTGGGCCAGGTGGGACAGGAACCAGAGTCTCTGGAGGGCTCCAATCCTTCTCTTCATTCCTGGCGTCACAAGGATTAAGGTCTTCCATGTTCTATTCTTTGCAAAGATGAAGTCTGGCAGGTTTTCCCCCAACTAGTCTTTGCATCAGTCCTCAAAATGTTGGAAGACTTTCTTTCTTGCTATTAGACTCTACCTTTCTTGCCTCCTACAGCCATAGCTAATTTCCCAGTGAGCACATTTGTGCTGAATTATAAATGATTTAGAGTAGGTGAATATACGGTAGTGGAAGATTTAAAATAAAAAACAAAAAACAAAAAAACACAACCTCCACTGAGTCATCTTGCAGGCTCGGCTGACTTGCAGCCCTGCCTGAGGCACCTGGTGGGACGGATGCTCATCACTGGGGGTTCTCTCCTGGTACCTTACACAGTTGGGTTTCCCAACAGGTGCACTGTGCGCTTGTCCTGAGCTGGCTGTGTTTATGCCAAACCTATTTCTGATACTGTTGTTTGTTATTAGAATTATGTAGAGTAATAAAATATGCTATAAATTAATGAAATGTTATTTTAAAAGAGTTAGAGTGACTATAGAATAATAGTGAAAAATGAAAATCACTGCCAAATTAGCTGTAGGGAAGATGACAGTAAACAATGTGGGATTTTTTTCCTTTAGGGAATAGAAAGTTCATGCACAAAGACAGCCTTCATGTTCATGGGTTTTAAATTCTTGCCTTATTTTATAGTAACCAAAACCTTGACGTTTTAGATGATCATTAAAAGTTGGTTTTGACCAAAAAATAATCTGTGTTCCCTGTGGAACAAACTCAGAAGCAAGAGATTGAGCTCTATAGCTAAAACTTGGAAAATTAATGTATATTTTCATATTTTGAATGAAAATAAACTGATTAAAAAAGCATTCTTTAAATTATTTCCCTCTTTAAGTGATATATTTTACTTAAATTTAAGAAGTTGAGAGTTATTGCTGTCTCCCTTTCTTCACACCTGGCATTTTCAGTTTGAGATGCATCAGGCTCCAGAAAGCAGGAAATGCCAGATGAGTTTCTCCCTGTCTTAACTGTGTGGAGCCAGCTCCTCTGTCCCAGTCTGTTGCAGAGCTGGCAGGTCCGGGTGTGGGTGGGAGTAGGTGATGTGTTCTATGGATCCTGGACGCCATGGTAGCCCTGAGGCAGCTGGTAGACCCAGCGGGAACACCCAGTTCTATTCCGTTCAGCTGAAGCCCTGGAGCACTTCATCACCTGCAGAGACGCCCAATGTGTCCCTGTGCTGGCTCTGACCCGAAACTCAGCCAGTCTTAGGATTTCACAAATGGAGCTCCCACACCCAGCAAATCAAAGGCTGACCTGCCTTGAAAAAGATATGGGAGGCCGGGCGCGGTGGCTCACGCTTGTAATCCCAGCACTTTGGGAGGCCGAGGCGGGCGGATCACGAGGTCAGGAGATCGAGACCACGGTGAAACCCCGTCTCTACTAAAAATACAAAAAATTAGCCGGGCGCGGTGGCGGGCGCCTGTAGTCCCAGCTACTCGGAGAGGCTGAGGCAGGAGAATGGCGTGAACCCGGGAGGCGGAGCTTGCAGTGAGCCGAGATTGCGCCACTGCACTCCAGCCTGGGCGACAGAGCAAGACTCCGTCTCAAAAAAAAAAAAAAAAGAAAAAAAAGAAAAAGATATGGGAGGTCTTTGAGTTTGCAGACAATTTTTTTTTCTTCTCCTAAACTCTCCATATAATCGTGACAATTTCTTATGTGTAAGTTTTCCTAACAGTGTGGATTTAAGTGTCTCTCCTCTTGATTTTTAAAAGCTCCTGTGTACCCTCTTCCTATACCGTTTTCTTTTCTCTATGCGTACAAGCATGTGGACTACAGCAACGTGTACTTTACAACTCTGCTATTTATGTGCAGTCTAAAACTAACTGATTTCAACACGACATCAAACTTTTCAAACTCTAGTGTGAATTATTACATAATTTCATAAATCTTTGTATTTCTATTATACTTAAATTTTGGCTAAGAATGTCATTTTATGTAAGTCCCTGAAAACCAAGGTTTACATACAGTTCAGTCAAACTGAAGGTAAATATTAAAACACTGCTGAGAACGATGTGTTCAGTAATGTGTGTGTACACACAGTGTGTTCTGTGAAGATGAGGGGTGGTGACCCTGTTTCCTGACAACACCTACTACTATAACAGAAAAGAGACATTATTACATTGACTTCTGCCTAATTGGATGTTATACACTTGGCCCCTCTAAGCAGTGACGTTTGCTTTTCACGTCTATGATCCAAGTTCAAATCATATTTTCTATATGACAACAGTAGGCTGTCATGGGTGAAATGAAACTTGTCAGTTTCAGACACAAGAGCAAGTGCTGATTTTTAATACTGCTGCTGTCAGGATTAAGACAGTCATTTCTGGGAATGTGAATGAAGATAAATATATAACTAAATCTATCAAATATGTGTTGGTCATTAAACTTGTGTCACAAGTTAGGGATATGTCATTTTGGGGACCTTAGTGTGTAACAGCCATGTGATGTGGCCGGTCCTTCACTGGAGTCCTCATTCCTCAAAGGAGGCTTCCACAAGTACTGGGGCTTGGGCTGTAAAAAGCTGGCCCTTATCAGGCTTCATGGTCTAAAAGAGGAATGATTTAGAATCCCCATAACTGGCCAGGCAGGGTGGCTCACGCCTGAAATCCCAGCACTTTGGAAGGCTGAGGTGTGCTGATCACTTGAGGTCAGGAGTTCAAGACCAGCTTGGCCAACATGGTGAAAGCCCATCTCTACTAAAAATACGAAAAATAGCTGGGTGTGGTGTTGGGCACCTATAATCCCAGCTACTGGGGAGGCGTAGGCAGGAGAATCATTTGAACCCAGGAGACGGAGGTTGCAATGAGCCGAGATCATGACTCTGCAGTCCAGCCTGGACAACAAAAGTGAATCTCAAAACAACAACAACAACAACAACAGCAAAAGGATCCCCATAACTTTATTTTTCTTTATTTTTTTTCAGGCCATCCCTAACTTATCTATTTGATATTTATATGAGACAATATAAAAAATAAGAAAACTTTGGAAATAATTATAATTTTAAATATATTTGTATATATATTTAAAAATATATGCAACGTAGAAAAATTTGAATTTACAGGGTTTTCAATTAATGAAGTATATGCGTGGAGGCTGGGAGCATAACATTGATGAATGAGTCTTTACTGAGTGCTGTTTTCTGATAGAAAACATTTGTGTCTTTTTTCGGGTTCTAACAATTTGAGTGGCATTAATAGTGCTGACGATGCTAATTATACTTTCAAGCAGTCAGAAGAAAATAGGGGGCTTTCGATCTTTAGTGGTGTTCATTTATTCATTCATTAAATATGTATTGAGTGCTGACTGTGTTCTGAGTTCTGGAAATAGAGTAGTGAGCAAAACGAAGTCTTGGCCCCAAGGACTTTATATTCCAGGTATATGTTTGGGCTGTGTTCCCAGCCAAATCTCACCTTGAACTGTAATAATCCCATGTGTCAAGGGCGGAGTCAGTTGGAGATAATTGAATCATGTGGGCAGTTTCCCCCATACTGTTCCTGTGGTAGTGAATAAGTCTCATGAGATCTGATGGTTCCGTAAATGGGAGCTTCCATGCCCAAGCTCTTTTGCCTGCCACCACGTAAGACATGCCTTGGCTTCTCCTTTCCTTCTGCCAAGACTGTGAGGCCTCCCCAGCCATGCTGAACTGTGAGACCATTAATCCCCTTCCTTTATAAAATACCCAGTCTCAGGTATGTCTTTATTAGCAGCAGGAGAATGAACTAATGCATCCAGTGTGTTTGGGAAGGAGACATAAACAAACAAGTCAACGTATATGTGGTGGTGGTAAGCGCTCTGATGGTGGTTAAGCATGCTGATGGTGGTAAGCACACTGATGGTGGTAAGTGTGCTGATAGTGGTAGGCGCTCTGATGGTGATGGCACTGTGATGGTGGTAGGCCCACTGATGGTGGTAAGTGCTCTGATGATGGTAAACACTCTGATTGTGGTAAGCACTCTGACGGTAGTAAGCGCTCTGATGGTGGTAGATGTGCTGATGGTGGTAGGTGCTCTGATGGTGGTAAGTGCTCTGATGGTGGTAAGTGTGCTGATGGTGGCAGGTGCTCTGATGGTGGTAAGTGCTCTGATGGTGGTAAGCACTCTGATGGTTGTAAGCGCTCTGATGATGGTAAGTGTGCTGATGGTGGTAAGTGCGATGATGGTGGTAGGTGCTCTGATGGTGGCAGGCGTTGTGATGGTAGTAAGTGTGGTGATGATAGTAAGCGTGCTGCTGCTGGTAAGCACTCTGAAGTAAAATATAGTGGATGAGAAGGACAATGATTGCAGGGGGGAAGTGGCTATTCTAGTATTCTAGATGTGGTGGCCATCCAAGACCTCATTAATACCATGACATTGGAGGAGAGCCCTGGAAAAACTGAGACCAGCTGTGCAGATAAGTGGAGAAAGAGTATTCCAGAAGGGGAAGTCAGAACGTTCACAGGCCCTGAGGCATTATGTGCTCAGCAAGTTCGAGGTACTCCATGAAGGGCATGGCATTGTGAATGAAGAGGAGACAGAAGACCTATGTGAAGTGTGTGGGGGTGGGGACTAGATCTTGTCTGGTTTTATGAATGAATGTAAGGATTTGGGCTTTTCCTCAAGGTGAAATGGAATCCTTTGAGGTGTTTCAAACAAAGGGGTGATATGATCTGTCTTATGTCTTTAAAGGATCATGTGAGCTGTGTTGAGAATACATTCTAGGGAACAGAGACAAGGTGAAAGTAGAAAGCCTGGCAAGAAAGCTACTGCTGTAATCAAGACAAGACAAGATACTGACAGATGGTGATAAATGGCCATTGTATGCACGTATCTTGAATAGGAGCTCATGGGATATTCTGGTGGGTAACCTGTAGGATGAAAAGAGTCAAGGCTGACTTCAAGGTTTTTGGTCTAAGGAACTAAAAGATAAAACTGTTTACTGTAGGGAAATACAGTGGTCCAAGCAGGCTTGCAAGATCGGAGTGGGGGAGACCAGAAGTCTCAGAAGACGTTCAATATTCCGGAAGAGATGTTACATAGTCATAGTTACATACAGGGGAGATGTCAGGATTGGAGATGCTATAACCAATGTTTGAAGCCATGAGAAAGGAATAAAGGGGTGGAACCTCTTTAGAAAAAAATCACAATTTTGCATTAGAAATGACGAAGTAGTCATCGAATTGAGTCTTTGATGCCCTTTCTTTGCGAAGCCAGCATTGATAATTTACCACTTCGAACAGTTCTCATAGTGTGATGGTAGTGTTCTCTTAAATGTCCAAAGCCAGGAACTCAATACATTCATGGCAAGCATCATATGTACTTAGAATAACTAGCAGTATACTATCTGTAATAACAGAAGAGAATCAAGGAAAGGAGCCTGAGTAGAGAATGAAGGCTCATTAGCCCCTTTCCCACCAGCTAAGCTTAATTTAGTCCTAGAGCATAATAAGTTCTTTGATTAATTTTCCTATTCCTACTATTTATTTGTATGTATGACTTTCTGCCATGTCATGATTTTCCCTAATTAAAACATGGTAACACATGTAAATAAAGGTATACTCATGTTCCTAACTCAACTTGAAACTCGTTTTTTCTTTTTCTTTTTTCTTTTTTTTTTTTTTTTCTGAGAAGGAGTCTTGCTCTGTCACCCAGGCTGTAGTGCAATTGAGCAATCTCAGCTCATTGCACCATCTGCCTTCTGGGTTCAAGCAATTCTCCTGCCTCAGCCTCCCCAGTAGGTGGGATTACAGGCACCCACCACCACGCCTGGCTAAGTTTTGTATTTTTAGTAGAGGCAAGGTTTCACCATGTTGGCCAGGCTAGTCTCAAACTCTTGACCTCAAGTGATCTGCTTCCCAAAGTGCTGGGATTACAGGCGTGAAACACCATACCCAGCCTCATGTATCATTTTTTTAACCTCTCCTAGCATTTAAGGTTATTTCTTAAGAATAAGAATATGTAATATTAAGCCACACATGCTATGCACAAGGCACTGGGCCAGAGAGTACTCAAAAAAATGTGCACATAGGTTAAACATTGAGAAAACATCTAGCAAGGTATTGCAAAATTTGACCACTTATACTTACACTGTAATAAGACCACAATTTAGTATTAGTGATTTTAATATTATGGATGATGTTATGGTTAGGCTTTGTGTCCCCACTCACATCTCATCTTGAATTATAATCCCCATAATCCTCACGTGTCAAGGGAGAGACCAGGTGGAGGTAATGGGATCATGGAGGTGGTTTCTCCATGCTGTTCTCACGATAGTGAGTAAGTTCTCATGAGATCTGCTGGTTTTATAAGAGGCTCTCCCAACTTTGCGCAGCACTTCTCCTTCCTGCCGCCTTGTGAAGAAGATGCCTTGCTTCCCTTCTCCTTCCACCGTGATTGTAAGTTTCCTGAGGTCTCCCCAGCCATGATGAACTGTGAGGCAATTAAACCTCCTGAAAAATTACCCAGTCTCAGGCAGTTCTTTATAGCAGTGTGAAAATGAACTAATAAAGGTGAATTTTAATATCAGTGTAAAAGCGGACATTTAGATTTCTTCTAACAGCCAATTTAATGCACGTAGATTTGTAAGAGTTTTGTGTTTTTTTCTCAGTTCTCCAATAGTATCATTAAGTTCCAGGTTGGTTTTATGTTACAGAAGAATGTATAAAGCAGGGAAAATATTGAAAGACTTATGGTATCAATACAAACATGCCATTGCCAAAAAGTTGTTTGCACAGACTAAATAAAGGTTGCATTGTAAACTGAATGGTACAGTATTGCTATTGAATCACTGAGTAAGACAGAGTGCTACAGGAAGACCAGAAAAAACCCTGGGCTTTAAATGTTGTTCTTCTATTGATGAACTCTATGATCTTGGACAGTACATACCTTAAAAGCTGGACACATAGAGAATCTCAAACACCATGCACAGGGCTGGGTACATTATGGGTTCTGTTAAAAAAAAATAGTGGTTATTACACTTGGTCATTTAAATTGAAAACAGTAGGTACCAGAAACTGCAGAATTGAGTCACACTTGGTAACAACGTAACATAAGACAGTGAAGAGAAATGTCATGTTCTGAGAGGGGTGCCGCATAAAGACAGATTTTAAATATAATGCATACTGCTTACTTCATGTGTCCAGTGCACAGACATGAGCCATGTAACTTCTATAAATGATCAGGCACTTTTTAGACCATTTTTTATAGCATTTGGTTCAGCCATATGTTTCTAAGTAAGGTCAGTTTGTCCTGTTTTCCTCTAGAGAAACTCGTTCTCGGGAGAGTCATTAAATCTGTTCTAAAATCAAAACAAAGTTCCAAAACAATTTTCTGTGCTCTGAAACCAAAGAACAAGTAAATCATACAACAACTTTTCAACAGGTCCAAAATTTCAACAGTCACTGCCCTGTGTTAGAACCATCCTGTGCCTCAAAATGTCGGTACTCCGGTATTAAAATCTCAATTTGAGTTGCCTCATTAGTACAGTAGGCAGCGCGTCAGTCTCTCAAAGTCTTAATTTGAAAATTTCTCTGTCATAACCGAAATATTGTTTAATATAGCAACAACTATTATTTCAGCAAGGCAATTTGCAGGGAAAATTTGAAATATATTACTGTAGAGAAAGGAGGAAAATAATTTGGGGAATAGCAAAGCAAAAGTAAAATCATGTCTCTAATGTATGGTGAGAAGAGTAAAATACACATATGCACGTTTCTAAGATATGGTAGAGAAGTATCTAACTTAATCTGGGAGCATAGTAAAGTGGCAGGTTCTGTTTTTAGGAGACACCTCCTTCCTGCAGCTAGAACACATCCGTCCGTCTGTCCTCCATCTCCAACCATGCAGGTAGATCTGGTTCATTGATTAGCTGCACAAGAAATAAGCATCTGATCTGCCTCCTTGACAAATCCTGCTGTTTACAGCAAGTCATTGTTTTATGAAGTGGCACATGCCTCTTACAAACAAAACAAACAGAGTCATTCTTTTGAATTAATTCCAAACTTACACAGAACAGTTACAAGAATACTTACAAAAAGTGCAAAGCTCCTTTCTCAGATTCAGCAACATTATTCATTTGCCATATTTACTTTCAATGTCTCTCTTTCTCTCTCTCACTCTCTCTCTCTCTCGCTCTGTCTCCCTCCAATCAATACTTTAATGTTTGTTTTCTCAGAAGAAAATCAATCTCTTACAATTACTGTAGTAAAACTTTCAAATTCACAAAATTTGATTGAATGCTTTAATCACATGGCAGCATACCACATTTCAAATGTTGCCAGTGGTTCCAACATGCTGTATTTTTCTTTATGCTATATTTGTCTGTGTGCTGTATTTGTCTCTATACTATATTTCTCTTTGTGCTATATTTCTCTGATATATTTCTCTCTATGCTGTGTATCTCTTTATGCTGTATTTTTCTCTCTATGTTGTATTTCTCTGTATACTGTATTTCTCTTTATGCTGTTTTTCTCTTTGTGCTCTATTTCTCTTTATGTTATATTTATTTCTATGCTGTATTTCACTTTATGTGCTATTTCTCTCTCTGCCATATTTATCTCTCTCCTGGCCAAGGATACAGCCCAGGCTCACGCATGGCATTGGGTGGTTCTGCCACCCTGATCTCCTTTGATCTGAGATGTTACTCATCCCTTGTTGAAGTTTCACAGCATGGATGTTTTTGAAGAGTGCAGGCTTTCACGTGTGCCTCTTGAACTTGAGTTGCACAGGAGAACCATCCACCCCCACAACCTTACATTCCTATGATTTATTCCTTTCTGGGATTTTCATTGCCATGACAAGGGGTGGACTCTCCACTTCACAAAAGATAACCTGAGTTGACACCCGAGAAGCACTAGAAGTGGCAGGAAAAAGCTGCTGAGGTGTTTCAAAAGTGCGTGTCTGGCCCTTGAATTTCGGAGTAGTTATAGAGGGGATGATGTGTCATTGTTGAGGTTATAATTTTTTTTTGTATCTGCCCTACCTAAGCCTACTCATCAAAACTAGGGGAACATGCTCGCATGCCCAAATTCAGCCAGAGAGGAATGCAGCCAGCGGGTGGGGTGGGAGGAGGCAGGGGAAGGAAGGCAGGGCTGGATCAACGAGGGAGGCCGGATGCCCCTGGTGGTTGTCCGTGAAAACATTCTCTCCAGCCTCAGAGGAGGCTCTGGAGCCAGGTGGAAAGCGCTGTTTAGAAGGAGGGATCATGAGGTGTGAAACAATGCAAGCCTTGGCCCTCTGAGCACGCCTTTGGCAGGAACCAAGAAAGTTCCTCGTTTTTAGTGGTTCCCTGACTGCTACTTTGGGCGGTCCTACTGAGAATCAGGGGAAACAAGCTCATGCATTATGAAATGGTCCTTTCCCTTGGAATGCCGCAGATGACACCGCCAGATTTTTATTTACATTTCAGAAGGAAATGATTATTATCATAACAGGTGCAATTTTCCCTTATTTTCAAACAAGGTTCTTAATTTTGAGTTTAAATAGATGTTTATGGTAATTTCTTATTGCAAAGCAATGCATGCATAGAAAAAAGTTGGAAAATACAAATAAAAATATTCAATATGTTTTATTATCTACTATATTTTAATGTATTTAGTTTATTTCATACTTTTACAACAGAGAAAAATTATAGTTAGCATCTCGGCATATTACCTTTCTTTTTCTATGTACATGGGCTGCAATTTTTATTCAAATATGACACAATAATATATCACTGTTTTTGTTCACTTTTCAAATTTTATATGTTGTGAATTTTTTTAATGTTAATAAGCATTCTTCAAAAGGTTTTCTCTGGCTGAAGAGTTTTCTATTTTGTAACTCTGCCACAATTAACTTAATCTTTTTTTTTTCTTGGTTGGGAATTTAGAATATTTCTACTTTTTGTTAATGCTATAAAAGAAATTGCAATAAATACAATTATAGCCATTTTTTTCTCAATTTCTTTAATTATTTTATGATACTGTTGATAATAGAATTTGTAAGTCAAGAGTTAAAGGGGAAACATTCAGAAAATTATAATATTCATATGTAATTTGCCCTATGTGTATAAAAACAATGTTTAAACAGTGGAGTGATTCTTCTTGTAGCTCACCGTCATTTGAATAGACATCTTTCTTTTGGTATGTTTTCTATTTTCTCAACTTTTCTTATAATAACCTAACTTTTGCCTCCAGATGCCAGCAGCTTCCATGTTCCTTGCAGAGCCAAGTAAAGTTCTTTCAAAGGCAATGCCCTAGTCTCTGCTGTTGCAGTGGTTCCCACAAATGCAGAAGGCTGACTCTTTCCATGATCCCTTGCAGAAGGCTGACTCTTCCCATGATCCCTTGCAGAAGGCTGTCTCTTCCCATGATCCTTTGCAGAAGGCTGACTCTTCCCATGATCCCTTGCAGAAGGCTGACTCTTCCCATGATCCCTTGCAGAAGGCTGACTCTTCCCATGATCCCTCCTGCAGCTCCACCTCTGACCACACATCCTCCCCTTCCTTCCCTTTCCCTATTTCTTCCACTTCCCCATTTTCAGTTAGTGAATGTCTGCTTTAAGGTTTGCTGTCTTTCCCTTTCCTGTGAGACCAGAAGGTACACAGACACTGGAAGCTCAGTTTCAACCCCAATCTGGCTAATCACAGCATTTTTCTCAATTAGGATAGGTCTTTGCTCAGAATGTTTTAATTGCAGCTGCGGAGAGAGCACATCTGTGTTCACTGTGTTGTGGCTTCCTGAGACAAGTGTGTGAACACTTACTGCATGGTTGGTCTGGAGAGGTCTTGATTGGACTGTGCATTGGTTTCCTGCATGGCCCAGGATTCAGTGAATAAGGGAGTGAAGTGCTGATTTGATCTTATGTTACCCATCCTGATTTGGGTTTGAACACGGCCTTAGCAGGCTTCAGGACAGAAGTTGTGAAATTCAAGATGGTAAGCAGGCTGCTGGGTCTTCGTGAGGCAGATGAGGAGTGGCGGGCAGAAAGGAAGAAATGCGAGCGTGAAAGAACAATTGACTTTTTTTTTTCCTTTAAAGCCTGAGTGATCCGTAACCCTGGAATTTCCAGGGAAAATGTGTGCAATTCTACCAGTGTTTTGTCTAATCACTGCATGGCAGATGCACCCAACAGCAATCACTTAGCAAATGAAGGTTACCACATCGGGGTTCCTGGAGGGAGGATGTTAAGTGGAAATGCTGTATAAACTGCATGCTTTCTACAAGTGATTGTGGTTCCGCACTTCTGTCTGCTGCCACTGGACCCCCCTGACAGGCCCCGCAAATGAACCCTGTAACTCATTCACTGGCTCTGGGTCTCTTCTTCAGCCGTTTGAATCTGCTGCCGTCTCTACTGAAGGTAATAGGGGTCTGGCAGAACCATCTCTTACCCCGTCCATTCCTTTCACAGCTCTGCAATCGTTCAGATTCAATCTCCTACCTTTCCATTTTTAGCTTTCTCACCCTCTCTTCACGCTCTTCGGCATCATCTTTTAGCTAATCAGAGCAAAAGCCTTGATGTGCAAGGAGCACACAGAGTTGATCTCTTTTCTTTCTCCTGTGCCTGTTTTAAGGTGAGGAAACGGTAAATGCGAGGCTTCCAGAGCTGGTCAGGGTCTCACTTGCACCTGCAGATTTTAGAGCCGGACGTGACACAAGGCCATTTGCCTCTAAGACCTATGCTTGCAGCACAATTGATCACAGCCAGTGTTGTTGCTTAAATTCCCTAACAGCAATGGTTCTCAACAGTTAGTGTCACCTCAACGACCTGGGGAGTTTATTGAAACAGATTTCTGAGCTCCACCCCTGGAGTTTCTGATTCGGTAAGTCTGCACTGGGGGCCTAAAATTTTGAAAATTTGCATTGATAACAACTTCCCAGGTGATGGTGATGTTTGTGGTGTAGAAGGGCTGCCCTGGAGAACTTTCTGAAAGATAAAAGTTGGAAGCTTTGATTCCTTGTGTTTCAAATGTTTGTTTCCAGTTGTTTTTGAAACAACAGCGATGAATTCGCCCTGTTCTCCTGTGTTAGAAGTGTCCTATCTACCACATTTCATCCAACTAAATACACAAATCCCTTTAGGTTTTGCTGATCTCTTGCCCAGATAGCAAATCAAATCAAGTGTATTAACTAATTCATTAAGATAATTAACTTAATAGGTAGCTTAATTAACTTAAACCTGTGGTTTGATTCCTCCCCTTCTCTGTATTACTGCTGGGTGAACAATGACTCTAGAAGTGATTAAGTAGCTGGAAACGGCAGAGGAGGCATTTCTTTTTTTTTTTTTTTTTTTTTTTGTGAGACGGAGTCTTGTGCTGTCGCCCAGGCTGGAGTGCAGTGGCGCGATCTCGGCTCATTGCAAGCTCCGCCTCCCAGGTTCACGCCATTCTCCTGCCTCAGCCTCCCAAGTAGCTGAGACTACAGGCACCCGCCACCACGCCTGGCTAATTTTTGTATTTTTAGTAAAAACTGTGTTTCACTGTGTTAGCCAGGATGGTCTGGATCTCCTGACCTCATGATCTGCCCACCTCGGCCTCCCAAAGTGCTGGGATTACAGGTGTGAGCCACCCGCTGCGCCTGGCCCAGAGGAGGCATTTCTGATAAGGCACTCAGGGACTCTGCATGTCTGTCAGCAGCTTGTAAACCTCATTTCTTGAGTGGTTCTGCTCTTTCTCTCTATTTTTTTCACCCCTTTCTTTGCCCCTCCCTCCTTTCTGTCCGCTTCTCTTTGGCTACTTTTGGAATCTTCTCTTTGTCTTTGTTGTTCTGCTGTTTCACCACAATATGGTGGCTATTTTCGTTATCCTGACTGGTTTTCCCTGAGCTTCCTGGATGTGGTTCTCGCTTATGATATCTTTACACATTGCTTTTTCCTGGTTGTTAAATTGTCTTCTGAAATCCTGACAAGCCGCATGCCTGGCTCTCTCCTTCTCCCGTGCCGTCGACACTCACATGCACAGGATTTTTTTCCTCCTCTGTGCTGCATTTTGAAAAATTTCTTACATCTATTTTTTTAGTTTATTAATTCTGTGTCCTGAATTTCCTAATTTGTATTTTTTTAACTATTAGCAGTTTTATCTTTAGATACTTACATTACATTTATGTATGTGTGTGTGTATGTATAATCTATATGTATGTATAATCTATATATGTATATATACACACACACATACATAGGGATGTATAATTTCATTTCTGGGGGTCTACTGGATTCATTTACATATTCTGCATGAAATGTATTTATTGCTTTCTTGTTCCATACTCATGTTTTCTAGTCTTTCTTTTACTAATAGATATATGTATCCTCTTTCCAATAAGCCCACTGTCCGTTAACCTGCCTACTTCCACTCGTGATCCCAGGTTTTTCTCATTTGGTTTGTGAATTGCTTTTCTTTCTTTATGCAAACTGCTGTTCCTTAGAACTTTATCTTTGGAGACACTTGGAGACCTGGATAAAGGCAGTTTTCCTCCAGAGAGGATTTGTGTTTGCTTGGGTCACTACTTAGGAATATCTCTTGACTTCTAGAGATCTTTAGAGTCATATAGGTGTCATAAATTTAGGTCATATACTCATGGGAAAGTGGACTTAAGGTTATAAATTCTTTGCAGTGATTTCTTCATTTTCCCCACAGCACCAAGGTGAGAAAGAGCGCTTTTCTCTTTTTCTGATCTCTTTTTCACAGTGAATTTATTTGTAGTCAACTCCTTAAGAGTGTATGTGACTTCTTGGGGGTTTCACCATTTAATACATATTTTTATATACATCATCTTCTATATATTATATATTATTTCTAATATATTTGTATGTTATATCTTTGTCTATTTGTGTGAGTTTCCAGTTTCCATTTTGGGTGGCTGTAGGCTGCATCTAGTGTGTCCTTTGCCCTCAGTGTATCCGTCAAAGTAGAAGTTCCAGGTGATCAAGGTTTGCAGATGTAGTGAGGGGAAACCTAGCTTCTGGGGCTGCTAATCTCTTAGGATTGCTGCTCTCTCCCCATCTGTGTCAGGGATTCACTCAGTGCTTGTTTTTCTTGCTAACCTTAATCAGAATTAGTTTCCACACATTGCCTATGTACTGAAACCTTATATGAAGTTAGCTGTACCAATAATAGGAAATTATGGTAGGTTTGAGGGAAGAGATTGGCAAAGGTCACAACAGATGGTTTTTTGAGAACCAGGAGGTAGTGAGTGGTTGGGTCCTGAGTGGTAGCAGGGAGAATCCTGGTCCCAAACATTTCCGTTTAGCCTGCAGCCTGTTCTGAGCTCCTGGGCCCCACTGTTCGAGCAAAAGCTGTATTTGAAATTCCTACGTGACTATAAATACTGGTATTCTCTCAGAAATCTTGTGATAACCTCTTGAGAGATAAGAAGCATAAATCATGATTTTTAAAAGGATGTTCTGAATTTCATACACTCCCTTTCTGTGTGCTGAAATAACGAAGTTTGCCCAAGAGACCGAGTTATACTTTAAGTGTTTACGTGTTCTTTCAGCTAAAAGCCACTTACTGTTCATGTAGGCGTGATGTGGGTTTTAAGGGGAACCCGATTTTTATTTCTGCTTCCAGGATCTGCTCAGTCTGCTGTTGTTAGAGGAGGTGACAACTGAAGGGCTCCACGTGGGGATTCGTGGTTCCATTGCTAGGGACTCACCCTTTCTCCACCCGCACAAGAGGCTGGGAATCACTGCCGCTTACTCCCCTGGATATGCACAGGGATCCATGAGTCACACAGAAGCAGCCAAGTGGAAAGTCTGGAAAAGGCAGTGTACCCCAGAAAAGTGATCACCCACTGCATGTTACATGTGCAGGTTCAGAGAACTGGTCGGTCTGAGCACCTTCTGCAATAACTTCAGTCTAACTTTCTTCAGCCTGTCTCAGAGTCCAGAATCACTACAACTTTTCAGGACATTATTCCCCGCCCCCAAAAAAAAAAAAAAAAAAAGGAAAAAATGAACACAAAATAGGGGATTTAAAATGATGGTATATTTTCTAAAGCTTATTTAACATATAATTTTGTTGCCTTTCGTTTTCCTTCACAAATAAGGACAAAGCTGGCAAACCATGATTAGTGCCACATATTGGATACTGACATCATTAACAATCAAAAAAAAAAATGAGGTAAGATTCCATGGACTAAGGCCCTGCTCTGGTCTTTCTGTCCCTCTGTGAGGCCCTCGCTTCCCCACAGAGGGGCTGTGAAGGTCTCACTTCCTGTACAATGAACGTTTTTCAGGGACAACATGGTTTCTACACAACTTGTTTACAGACAGACCCTCTCCTTTTTCTTATCAAACATTGTAGCCACAATCAAAGGAATATCTAATTTATGTAGCAGGACTACTGAGCTCTCAGAGACCGCCTTTGATTTTGTAGTGGTTCAGAGAAAATATATTTTCTGTTGTCCAATCCAGTGGGAAAAAAATGAGTTTATTCTTCCACATTTTTCTGAGATAACCTACACAATTTTCCATTAATCGATTAAACAAAACTGAGCAACTATTTCTGGAGTTGAGGAAAGAGTCAGAGGACATAGGAAAGATGGTTTCTGGTCTTTACAATGCACCATAGTTTTGAGAAGATATAATTGAATATTTGGCAATGCCTTAAATAAACTACAAATGGATATTTAATTATCTCATAAAATCTTGGTTGTGTACATGAAACCTGGAGGCTCAATGTTCCAAAACAGGCTCATTACCTCAGTGAATTTATTTGATCTTTGTTTATTTATTTAATCATTTCTCAGCATATTGATGCCTCCCCACATGACTGCAATATCTCTGCACCAGCTTCAAGCATTAAGTTTTCTCAGAGCGAAGTCTTACGCAAGAAGTGGGACAGGCAGAAAAAAGGAGGTCTACATGGGAGAGCCTTGAATTTTTAAATAAGTTGCTTCTTATTATGCAATTATATTCATGCATGCATTAATTCGTTTCTCCAACAAATATTTATTGAGCACCTACTATATCCCAGCCACTATTAGATGCTAGCCATAAAATAGTGAACAAAAGAAGTATTTTCTGTTCTTATCTGACTTTTAACTAGGGTTAGCAAAACACAAACAAGATGACAAATATTCTCTGCAGATATCAAATATTTTTCCAGCTGATAAAATGAATAATATGGTTAGATTTTTGCTTTAGGTCCATTGCCCTGAACCAAAATAGGATGAGTAGTTAGAAGATTCTGAAAAATAACAAGAGGTATATATTAGTGAATAAATGCAAAAGAAAAATCATTGAGAAATCAAAGATGTTGATGTTTATATAGTGCCTTAGGGTTTACATACATCATTCTATTTATGTTTTAATGCAGTGTTCAAATGAGGGAATTGGGATTTAGAATGGTTAATTGATTTTAAGATTTAAACTAGGTAATATATCTTTTGGATAGTCTGGTTGGGGCAGAGAGTCAGGTCTTCTGATCCATCCTATTATGTTATCTGTGTCTTGTACTGTCATTGAGTGCTCTGTCTTTATTTTCATGCTCAGACAATTCAGGTCATAGCCTGATTGATCACGGATGCTTTTTCAGCATAAGTTGGTGAAGTGATTTCTGGGAATTTTCATGAAGGCTCACTCACTCATTCACTTTCATTCTCTCTTTTTCCTCTTAAATTCTGAACTTTCCTGATTCCCTTAATGAAACAACAACCCAAGCAAAAATAGTAATAAGCAAGTATATTATTCAAATATCAACCTATTTCATAGAAATTTCGCTGCCCGTGGATTAGTCCAACAGAGAGACCTCAAGGCCTGCATCTTTACTTTCTGTCTTACTCTGTTCCCTTGAATTGAGCAGTATTTATTGCAAGGCTTAAAGTAGGGCTTCCAAAATCTTTTGCTAGAATGAACCTCTTTGCATTTTTCCAATTTGCGGAAGTTGAGAGTGGGCTGAAGGTAATGCTAAGTGGAACATGAAAGAAGGATATTGGGGACAAATGTTCACTCACAACTTCAGGGAGTCAAGAATGCAACACTGCCTTTCTCTTATTGAAATAATTTCTGAATTCCCATACTGCTGAGAGACAGAAAATAAATATCAGTCTATTCGGAATCCCTTCTTCACTTTTCTCTACCCCATTTTTCTTGTA
The DNA here is from genome assembly GCF_009828535.3 of Hylobates moloch. Classification (NCBI taxonomy): domain Eukaryota; kingdom Metazoa; phylum Chordata; class Mammalia; order Primates; family Hylobatidae; genus Hylobates; species Hylobates moloch. The sequence goes on from NW_026652283.1 coordinate 124,640,498, forward strand.
GTTTTGTCTGTATATTCCAGGGAATCTTCCTGGCGCCAAGGTGTGAGGAAGGAGAGAGGGTGGAGCCTCAGAGGCACCTTTGCATGCTAGTGTCTGTCTTGGTAATGTTTGGTCTGTGGGTCCGTTGAGTTCACGGTTACGTTCTGTATTCTGACCGCAAGCCTTTTCCCCATGTGTTGACTTTCTATTCCACAGAAACTTTCTTTCTGGTTACATCTTGCCCGTGTTTCACCTGCTCCTCCACATGACTGGGTAGGAGAAAGTGAAGGTAGCACATTCTCACCCTTTCCAGACTGCACTTTGCAGGCTGGGACAAGCATCCCCTCTGCAATCTCTCCTACTCCTGATTTACCAAATATATCTAGGAATCTTGTCATCATTATTGTCATGTCTCCAGGTCTCAGAATTTCAAGAGCAGTGTTTTTGTTTGTTTGTTTGTTGTTGTTGTTGTTGTTTTTGGAGGGGTGGAGTTGCCGGGGGCAAAGCTAGGACCTTTCTCTCTGCTTCAAACTGTATCTGATTCCTGGCTACAGCCTCTTGGGACACACTGAGGCTAACACTGGGTTTTAGATAATTTGGAAAAACTGACTAAATGGACGACATATTTTTCTATGTAAATCGTTTGTGGTGTACATGTTATTTATTTGTCTATAGAATTTTTTCTACTAATGTTTTAAAGCCCAGTTCTGAACTCCAAGACTTGCTGAAGTGGGTTTGAAGTAAAATATGGGAAGGAAACATCAGTGACGGGCAGGAGATCTTATGTTTAACACTCATCCTGCTTGGGTTTAAATCTGAGCTTCTTGATTTGACAGCTGTGTGTGGTTAGAAAAGGTAGTTGTATTAGTCCATCCTCATGCTCCTGTAACAACATACCCGACACTGGGTAATTTATAACGAAAAAGAGGTTTAATGTACTCACAGTTCCACATAACTGAGGCGGTCTCACAGTCATGGCAGAAGGTGAAGGAGAACCAAAGTCATGTCTCATATGGCGGCGATCAAGAGAGTGTGGGTAGGGAAACTGCTCTTTAGAAGACCGTCAGATCTCATGAGACTTATTCACTACCATAGGAACAGCATAAGAAAGACCAGATCCCAAGATTCAATTACTTCACACCAGGCCCTTCCCAAGACATATGGGAATTATGAGAGCTACAATTCTGGATGAGATTTGGGTGGGGACACAGCCAAACCATATCCCTACTTAACACCTCCATGCCAGAGATAATTCACTTCTCATCCTGTTTCATATGATTGTTGGGGGAATTAAATGATAGACTTTAATAGTGCTAACAGTAGCACCCAGTACATACTAGGCAGCAAAATATTAGTCAATATTTTACTGAAGTATTAAAAAATAGAAAAAAAAAGCAAACTCTTGTATATTTCTTGTCAGGCAGTTTCGTATATTTTATTATAGTCAAAGGAGAACAATTCTGAAGTTATGGTAGGTAATACTACCTTATCAAACGTTAGAAAATAGATTCAAATACATTATTTAATTTATTTAAGTTAATAAGGTGGTTAGACATTTGAATTCAGGTCTTTATGATGCCCCAAACTCATAACAATCCACATTCTACAGATAAAGGCTCTTACACATACATTGTTTATGAAACTCCCCCAAGCATACATAGCTAGCAAGTGGGACAACCTATTTCTAGTAAGGATTATTCTGATTACAAATTACCAAGTAAAAATTAAAATATGTCATACAGCTTAAAACTGTCTTAAACAATTGTCCTAGTTAATTTTGTGTTGCTATAACAGAATAGCACAAACGAGATAATTTATAAAGAAAGGAAATTTATTTTCTGTAACTTTGGAGACTGGGAAGTCCAGGCATTAGGGTCCTGATTCTGGCGACGGTTTTCTTTCTGCATCGTTATTCAGTGGTGGAAGGCAGATGGGCAACAAACAGAGAGAAAGAGAGAGAGAGACAAATTCGCATTTATAACAATCCATCTCAATAATGACACTAATTCATTCATGAGGGCAGAGACCTCATGACCTAGTTACCTCACAATGGCATCAAAATCTATATATATCAACATGCGTCTTGGAAGGGACATTTAAACTCATACAGCAAAAAATAAAGATATGATCATAGGCAATTTGAAGTCTGAAGGGGCAGGAGAACCTCTCCGCCTTAGTCCCTGCCATCCTTGCTGAGCCAGCTGCTCCCAAGATGGTCACAAGAGGGTGGCTCCAGGCTTCACCTCTCCACAGGATCAAGACTAGGGAGAAGGGCATCTGTGCATCATGATTTGTTTTGCGGGGGAGAAAACATTTCCCTAAAAGATGTTTCTCACATTCCATTTCATGACCAGCATAAAGTTACATGTACATTCATCAGGAACAGATAGTAGGGTAAGTAAAATGGGTTTGACTGGCTTAGATAAACTCCTAAAGATTTTACCTCCAGGGCCAGGAGAGGTGGCTCACGCCTGTAATCCTAGCACTTTGGGAGGCTGAGGCGGGCGGATCACCTGAGGTCAGGAGTTTGAGACCAGCCTAGCCAACGTGGAGAAACGTCATTTCTACTAAAAACCCAAAAATTAGCCAGGCATGGTGGCGCATGCCTATAAGCCCAGCCTGTACAACAGCCTCAGGCAGGGCCTTCGGGAGGGATTCCAGAAGAAGGCATTGTTGTCCTAGAAAATGACAATTCCATGCCTGTTATTGCTCCTGAAGACCTTCCAGTGGGGCAAGACACAGAGGTGGAAGAAGTGACGTTGATTATTCTGACCCTGTGTTGTAGGCCTAGACTAATGTGTGTGTTTGTGCCTTAGTTCTTAACACAACACTTTAAATTAAAGTACAAAAAAAAAAAAAATAGAAAATTTTGAAATAGAAAAAGCTTATAGAGTAAGGATATTAAGACTGAAAACATTTTTGTATAGCTGTTGAATGTGTTTGTGTTTCAAGCTAAGTGTTATTACAAAAGTTTATAAAGCCAAAAAGTAAACTAAGTCAGCTTATAGGAAGTTAAAGCTAATTTATTATTGAAGAAAATATTTTTTGTTACAAATGTAGAGTAGCGTAAATGTGCAGTGTTTCTTTTTTTTTTCTTTGAGATGGAGTCGGCTGGGCGCAGTGGTTCACACCTGTAATCCCAGCACTTTAGAAGGCCGAGGCGGGCAGATCACGAGGTCAGGAGATTGAGACCATCCTGGCTAACATGGTGAAACCCTGTCTCTACTAAAAAATACAAAAAATAGCCAGGCATGGTGGCGGCGCCTGTAGTCCCAGCTACTCGGGAGGCTGAGGCAGGAGAATTGTGTGAACCCAGGATGCAGAGCTTTCAGTGAGCCGAGATCACGCCACTGCACTCCAGCCTGGGCGACAGAGCGAGATTCTGTCTCAAAAAAAGAAAAAAAAAAAAAAAGGGAAAGAAAGAGATGGAGTCTTGCTCCGTTGCCTACGCTGGAGTGCAATGGCATGCTCTCAGCTCACTGCAAGCTCCACCTCCCAGGTTCAACCGGGTTCAAGTGATTGTCATGCGTGCCTCAGCCTCCTGAGTAGCTGGGATTACAGGTGTGCACAACCATGCCTGGCTATTTTTTGTATTTTTAGTAGAGATGGGATTTTGCCATCTTGGCCAGGCTGGTCTTGAACTCCTGACCTCGTGATCCACCTGCCTCAGCTTATGAAAGTGCTGGGATTACAGGTGTAAGCCACCACCCCAGCCACAGTGTTTCTACAGCAGTGCACAGCCATGTCCTTGGCCTTCGCATGCACTCACCATCCACTTACTCAGAGTAACTTCAAGGCCCGCAGGCTCCATTTATAATAACTATGTTCTATAGGTGTCCCATTTTTTTTTTTTAATAAGCAGTGTTTTTACCGTACCTTTTCTACGTTTAGGTAGGTTTAGATACACAGATTTCTTACCATTGTGTTAGAGTTGCCTACAGTATTCAGTACAGTCACATGTGGTGTGAGTTTGTAGCCTAGGAGCAAGCGGCTGTACCCTATAGCCCAGGTATGTAGGAGGCTCTACGATCTAGGATTGGGCAAGTGCAAAGTGCACTGTGTGATGTTTGCAAAATGTCAAGAATCACCTAAGGACTCATTTCTCAGGACGCATGACGCATGACTGTATTCACTAATGGGTAAGCAGTCAAACTGTGTGTGCCTTAATCATGGCTCAATCCAGAAAGGCTGAGTAGGCAGCACAGTTACAATCACACCTTTCATTTGTTGGATGTGCAGTTTGAGGCATCCCCAGTACCACTCTCGGGTTGAGTAATTCTGTAGAAGGCTGCACAGAGCTCAGGAAGGTCATTACGTACATGGCTATGGCTTGTGATAGTGAAAGGACACAGACTAAAGGCAAAAAAGGGAAGAGCAGCTTCAAACTTGCAGTTGTCCACTCCCAGTAGAGTTACGCTGACAGCATTAATTCTCCCACGACTGATGTGTGACCACACACACGGAGGACTGCCGACCCCAGATGCTCACCTGAGCCTCAGGGTCTAGAGGTTTAATTGGAGTTTGTCACACAGTGTCACATAGGCACGCCGTCCACCCACATTGCTGACCTTAGTCTTCAGCCCTACCAGAGGGGTGGTCCAGTACCATGGGGCTGGACCATGTGACCAAAGGCCTCCACCATGAATCATATGATCACATAGACTATCTGCTGTGGCCTAAGGTCCCCAGGTAAACAAGGACACTCTCATAAGTTGGGACATTCCAAGGGTTTAGAGATTACTTCCCAGCATCTGGTCAAGAACCAAATTTCTAACGGGCAGGGCACACCCCCCCGACCGCCACCCCCTACCCAGGTGTGCTGAGTCAGCCCTTTATTTCATTGACAGTAATCCCAGATAAAACATTTACAGACATTTTATATAAGGGCCATGCGTATTCATCTTCATGTTTCATGCTGAATCCGCTTGAAATGGAATGACATATTTTATGTATTTTATGCTCTATGTATTTTAAATAGTTTTGAATACATACATCAGGTTTCTTCTCTGTGTCTGTGATCTTCACAGCCTGATATTTAAAACTTCATAGCTGGTTACAAGCTATGCATCAAGTGGATACTTGAGAAATAATATCTGATTATAAAGCAATGCCTATGGGGTTGCTGAAGGGAAATAGGTGTTTACATGACATTTCCATTTTTAATTGAAGGGTAATTGAATGTTTTTAGATTTATATACAATATTTTCATGTCTTAAGATTGAAAAATTTGTCATTAACCTTTTTAAATTAGGAGACATTAATTTATCCTTTCAAATTAAAATGAAAACTTAAGTAGCTAAAAATGAAATTAACTTTTGATGTGCATGCACACTAAATAGAGTTGTCCATTGTATTCTGATGCCATTGCATTTGTATTTGACTTCTAAATTGGGAACAGACTGGTTTTTACATATGTTAGATATTATTTGCATTATCCTATGGAGAGTACCATTCATTCACTGTCAAGTCTCACCTAGTTTGCAAACTTGTCAGTCTTAAGAAAATATGGCAGGACCAGTGACACCTTTGACACAGTGCACTTCTGAGTCTTGTGTATGACACAGTGCACTTTTGAGTATGTGTTATGAACATACTTTTATGTGGTACTTCTCACTGTCAGAGTAATTTATGTTATATCCAATGTAGACATTTTAAGGTATGTTTTATTTGATTTCTATGAGAAAAGGTGTGTTCATCATATATGACATTCAATGATTTACTGTCTATAAATTATTGGTAACATAAAGTTAGAGAAATAAATGATGTCAGCAACTATTTAATAAATTAGTGATGGGAGTCAACAGGGCAGAGTGTAACACTAAAAGTACCAGCTAGTAGGACACTCACTGAGGAAACCTCTCAGAGCAGGAGGGAGGGCTGCCGGTTTAGTCAGGATGCACAGGAAGGGCAATTCTGCAGATGACATCTGAGCTGATAGCTGTGTGCTGAGCAGGCTGTGACAGGAAGAGCTTGCTGAAGAGTATTTTGGGTGGAAGGAGCGGCACCAGCAAAGAAGCATGATTGGGTTTTCAAGGGTTCAACATGGTATCGGAGTCCCATTGTAGGTGACATCAATGATTCCCATGCTTTTAAATCTCATTTCTTGGATGAAAGTGAATAGCATGTTTCTGTAAGAGATCTCGGCTCTCTAATCCAGACACACATGCATATAACCAACAGACTAACTGAGGTTTCCCCTTGGTCGACTGTGGGGATCTGAGATCAGAAATGGAACCCTTCACCTTCCCATGGTGATGTGTTCTTCTAGTGCTTTTGCCACCACAGTGAGTGCTACCACCCTTGGCTCAGTGGCTTCAGCGAGGTAACTCCATTTCCCTCAGTTCTTGTGAGCAAACCACTCACACATTTCTCTCACATTTTATCTCTAACGCAATGAAATCCATCCACTGCCCTCCAACCCTCACTCAGCATGCCAGCCCAACACTTCACCCTTCTGTCTGAATGACTTCAACATCGTCCTCTCCCTCTTCCTCTAATTGGCCTTGCCTGGGTCTGTAGGAGTAGCGACAGTGAACTGTTTAACATATAAATTGGACCTTCTCATCTAAGCATCTTTCATGCTTTCTCGTTTTCTTCTTTCTTTCTCTCGAGTTTCAGTGGTTTGGGCCAATTCACCTTTTTTTGGTTCTTTGAATACTCCAGTCTTGTTCCTTCCTGAGGGCTTGGCTTTTGCTGTTTACTGGGCAAAAGGGTTTTTAAGTTCACTCTTACCTTAGATAGTTCCTGCTCATCTTTTCCATTTCAGCTTAAATGTAATTTTGCATCAGAGTCCAGCTGTGACCCCATCCAAAATCTGATGCTCCCCCATCCAAAATCTGATGCTCCCCCATCCAAAATCTGATGCTCCCCCATCCAAAATCTGATGCTCCCCCATCTAGCTGTTAATTTCTTGAACAGTATTCTGTTCTCTTCTTCCCAGCCTTTATCCCAATATGCAGCAATGAATATTTATTTGAGATTTTATTTCTTAGCGTTTTCTCCATGAGGTCTTCTCGTTAAACACTGGGAAGACTGACACCTCCCAGGAGCTGATGCAGAGCCTGTCTGTACTGGGCATTCAGTCAATATTTCACTGAGTGGATGTTGAATAACTCAATGAAACTGGCTACAATTAACTTTCTATTTCTATTTTAAAGTGTTATTTCCATGGGGATTTTGATTACTCTAATGTAGAAAAATAATCATTTGAAATGTTTTCTTTTTACAAATAAAACTGTGGGGTCTGTTCAAAAAATATGTTAACATTTTTTGCCAGTTTTTAAATATAATTCAGTTACACTATAGGCAACAAACAAACACTGTGAAAAGAAAATTTTAAATCTACTTTCTTCTCAGTGAAAAGGCATGATTTCCTATACAACTAGTTTTGTTTGTGGAGACATCAAACCCTGTGTTTCTGATGGACCGAAGTTATATCTTTTAGCCTTTGCTTATACTGTGCAAGCAGTCTGTCTTTTTGAAATGAAAGGTGCATGTTTCTTTTAGCATAATATTGTTTTACCTGTATTCTTTCTGTGCTGATCATGTGGTCTTTTCTATCTCCATAATCTCTTATAAACTTGTGTATTATAGCATTCCTTGATAAAATAACCCTGAGTATAGGAATCATAGAGAGTGACTCATGGTATATTAAAGTTGAAAGAAAACACTGAAATAATTTAGTCTAAACTGTTAACAGGAGAAAAAGATGAGGAGCTGATAATTGCTGTAACATTGTGTTTATTGAGCAATGCTAGGTGTATTGTGTATTCCATGTCATTAAATTTCCCAATAATACTGCATGGTTGACGTTTTAAGGGAGAAAAGACCTTATATACAAAATTTCCAACAGTAACTATATGTAACTAAACACTTATAAATAATGGAGGAGACTATATCTGAATGTCAGCTGAATGCATCAGTGAAAGAAAATATAATAATAGTAAATAAGAGTCTCTGTTTCCCGTTAAGCATCTTATTCAGAAAGGGTCTTCATGGTTTGACCTTTGCCTCAGTAACTGACCTGGATTTTCCTGTTTCTCATTTGAATCTGTTCAAGCAATTTCCTCCGTGTCCCGCGAACGTCCCGGGTTCTTTCTGCCTTTGCTCACATCATTCCTGGGGTGTCTCCTCTGCACACCCCTTCTTCCCCCAATTCTCCCTCCTCTCGTGTCGATAACTGTCTATCCCCCAAGGCTTGGAATTCCTTGAAACAAAGGTTGGAATTCTATTTTATCTTTTTCTTTCCTTTTTCTCTATCCTCTTTCCCTTCTTTATCTTTTCTTCTTCTTTTGTTTCTGATTCCTACCTCGTTATTCCTTTTCTTCTCTTATTTTCTCCTGTCTTTGTTTTGAATAATTTTTTTTTAAAAACTTAGATTGTTTGGGTTACTAGAACCACTTAAGAAAGAGAGAGATGAGAGTTCTTGGCTCTGACGTGTGTGCCAAAACTAGGAAGCCACAAATAATCTGGCTCTAGGCACTGGTCACTTTTCCATTTGGCTCGGTTGAGCTGTGACGTGATCTGCAGGGTGCCTACACTTGTTTCTTTGAGGCTGCCCATGTCCTCCCCTCTGCGGGAGCTGCCTCCCTCTGAGAGACTCCCTCTTCGTCCCCCTGCACTTGCCATGATGCCCAGTGGCTGCTGTTGGCCCAGTGGCATCCGCCCAGCTGTGGCTTTCATCACTAAGGGCTTCATATTACTGTGTGCATCACAGCTAAAGTTCTCCAAGAAGTAAACCTTAAGGACCCAGTTGATTTTTTGAAATAGTTCCGATTCATGAGTTACGGTTGATGGAAGCCTTTCCGATTTGGGCCAAGTCCCCATGACTACTGGCCTGTGCTGTGGTGAACAAGGAAGGGGCGTGAAGTCATCCTCGGCAGGTGTGCACAGGCAGGGATGGTTCCAGAGAAGTGTGCTCGGGCTGGAACCTCTGCTGGGCTTTTGTGATTGTTTTTCTCTTTAAAGAAAGAACGTATTCTCATTGTAGAGCATTATTATAACACAAATTAAAAAAATGAAAATACAACTGCTTTGTTACAGTGGTAGAGATTCAGTAAGCAAATGGGGGTTTACATGTCAACAAAGGTGAAGGTGGTATATCCGGCAACACTGCCGGTCTTTTTGTATGTTTATTTTATTTAAAGAAATAGAATGACACTACGTTTTGTTTTGTAATCTGCTTTTTATTACATTGCCCTTTTGAATCTTTTACATAGGAATTCATGTTAGATATGTAACGTAAGTTGAAATATTAGCGGTGAAGTTCTTTTCATTTTTCTTTACAACCTGTGGTCTCTAAATGAGTATTATCTCCTTAAATCTCCCCTAAAGGTCAAAAGCGAAATCAGTGAATTAACGTACAACGAACAATGTGGGCTTTGAAATCAGATACCTCAATATATCTATCAGCTAAATAAACAAGATGTGCTGACTCAGATTCCAACCCTCACTTTTCTCATTTCTTAAACAAGCAAAGTAGTAATTCCCTCATAAAGATTTTGTGACACCTAAATTACATAATACATAAAGGCATGCTTACCATAAAATGTCGCATATATGATCACCATTCCTGTTTTTAATATTAATATCTCATAGTTCCTTATATACAGTAAAGTTTACACATTTTTGTAAGAATATATAGAATATAGTATTAGATTGTTACCTTTTCCACGTTTACAGATACCTGTATATCATTTACTATGATGAGGAGCGTAATAAAAGCAGTGTAATATATTCAGGTGAGGTTAAGTAAATAAAAATAATAGCAGGACTTTAAGTCACCCGCGTAGTCTTCTCAGTGGATGTTAATGTGTGTGATTTCAGGACTAGAGGTGATATGCCATGATTTCTTTAAGGAGATGTAACTTAATAATTTGTGATCTGTGAAATTGAAATCTTACACACGTATTATAGCATCATGTGGTGAATTTTACTTCTCCCAAGTGCCTCGCAGCTAGGTATTTTCAAAATGGGCACGAACAGCTGCACAGAAAGTTTTTATCACAATCTCAAACTCGGTTCTCTCTCTCAATTTTGCATCTGCAAAATACCTGAATAGTATATAGAGTGAAATTGCACTGCAAATATTCTAAGAGAAATAAATTTTTGAGTGAATACATCAAATGGAGTTATTGCTATGTTAATTACAATGTTAAACTATGTGTATCACAGAAATTCTCCACCAGATAATTTAATATTTCTGCTCTTTAAAAATGCATAAACTAGGGAAATAATTGAACTTATTTCCTCTTGTATATTGTACTATGTTAAACAAATACTAAACACTGTATAACTGTGTATTTAAAACTGTATAAGATACTAATATTTAATAAAGCCTTAATATTAAGTAGTATTAATTTATTATACTTATATTTATATATTTACATAAATATACTTATTTATTGTATGTATTTACTTTGATATATAAATTATATTTAATATACATAGTATTAAAGTTTTAATGACATTATTATCTTATTCTGAATACGTAGGTAATATGTATAAAAGTAATAAAATATATCCATAAATTATATAATACATACTTACATCATCTATATTTACTGCATTGGAATGTACTTGTAAGATCCTGAAATCACTAATGAACTATAATCAAAAAGAAGCTTTCTGTGGGGACTCATCATTCAGATCACATCCCATGAGTTTCTAAATCTAGGGAATGACAAATAAAACCTTTAAGATTTAATTATTATATTTTACATAAATATTTAAATACATTATATTTAACTATAACTATGTATGTTTCTAAAATAAATTATATAATGACTTCAAGATTTTTTCCCATTTCTTTTCACATTTTTAAGTTGCTGGCGTGAATTATAGATTGTATGGAAAGTAATACAAACTGGCCTAGTCAAATGCTACTTTCACTGTTAGAAGACCATGAATAACTGGACATCCTGTAAGATATCTTTGAGTGAGCCCCCAAAACTATTTCTGAGGCTTAAGCCTAGAGTTCTTAAATGTGCGGAAGGAGACTAGAGCAGAAGTGACAGGCCCTAAGACCTGCAGCTGAGCCGGTGCTCTCCCCAGGTGCCGGTCACTCTGCATTTGCGGGAGCCAGCGGGAGGCATAGAGATGTCTCTCTTTGGTGCTGCTAATATACATTCCAGTGAACATCTGAGAGCACCATGTGAAAACAGACAGATGGTGATGAGGACGAGTCTCCAGGCTCTTATAAAATGTTCAGTGCCGTTAATTTTGTTAAGGTCATTTATACTGATTTTATAGTAGAATATTCTTATTTTTTATTTTATTTGTATAGTAAATAAACATCTTGGTTTAATTTGAAGCTTTATGAGGAAAATATTTTCTCTTTGAACATTTGCTGCTACCGTGATACATCAGTTGGAAAGATAATTGTTAATATCTGAGCCTTTATGAAAAATTTATTTGTTTTTCCGTCTGATAGAAAAATAACCTAGGGCAGGCAATGTTAAAAATAAATAAAGACTGTAAGAATCTGCGGTGTTCAAAACTACCGAGATCATAGAATCTCTGCAGGGAGTAGTAAGAATAATGTTGGAATGACTGAAGTTTCTGAATGCCAAATCGTTTTATTTTTTATGTACAATAGAGTTATTATTTTTTTAGTTTATCGGTTATATATTTTAGGACATAGCATTAGAAGCTGAAATGTATTTTTAAAAAACACATTACTATAAACTAAAAGAAAGCTTGATTTAAGACCATGGCAGCTGAACCAGAGACCAGAGAACATGGGTAAAATTGGGGTATATGAATTATGATAATAGGTGATCAACCGCTTGTGTTTTAAAAGTCAGCACATGAAGGTATGTAGTGGAGAAGAAAGAGGGGCCAGACGAAATATCTGGCAACGTAATAAATTAAACACCTGGAAAATCCAGCCGTTGCCTCTCACTCAGGGTTGGAAGCTCTTCACGTCCAGTTGGAGATCCATTAATATGAGATCTAAACCAATACATATAAAAGCAGTATGTGCTGAGCAACTTACTTCTATGTCAGCTATTCATTTAAAGCTTCTAATGTTGCTCTGATAATAAGACTTTATCATCCAAGTGTCAACAATTCTTATTTTAGCTATTTATATAGAACTTGTAAACGTTTGTTTACTACTGTGAGAGAAAAAACAACTGCTACAGACTGTACAAATATTCTGTAAAAACAGCAAAATATAAAAAATCTGTTATGCATGTAGAACTGTGTCATAGGTTGCTGTAAAACAAAATTATCCTCTTATAGCTGTAAGAAAGAAATGATTACAGTGGCAACATTTTCTTATTGTTGAAATTGTTAATCTAATCAAGTTATTAGTTTTTGAAGAAGGGTGTGTGGCATGACAAAGTTTCATTCTTGCTGAGATATAAACCTCCTGGAAATCAAAGAGGAGAAGTGTATTAAAATGGAGCTATTACTTTTCAATTCAATGAGATAATACTGAGTCTACGAAATGCTGAAGTAAAAAGCTGTCAGTGTTGACATACTTCAAACTGAGTATAGCAGGAAGGTCTGAAGTCTAGAGTGTCCCTCGAACACATATCCTAGAGTGCACTGTCACTCAAACAAAGCTCATCAGTACAGTGGGGAAACTGCTACTAAAAATTTCAATGAGAATATGTTTTGTAAAACCACCTTCCTGATGGTTATGCAGCTGAAAACATACGTCACGTCTCTGAAGGCTTAAATGGTTAGAGTTTGTCTCAGAATTGATCCAACTGAAATACATCTGTACATCTCTGAAGAAACAAGTGCCAACAATGAAAATATACAATAATAATAAATCATAAGTGCCTTCAGGCTGAAAAGTGGGAGTTTATCTAAATGGCTCTTATATTGGCCTATTTATTCCAAATATAAATCAATGTTTAACTCAAAATGACACCTTACATAGAGATTGAACATTCAAGCCAGTTTGTGGCTCTTGTTCTCTAAAGGTGGATTCTATTCTCCGTGGAAAGCCTTTGGCTTTCCTCTTAGCTGAAGGAAAATCGCTAACAGATGGTTAGGACTAAAGCCTCGTGGTTCAAACCATATGGCTTCCCATGTGTATGTTTGCTTGGGAATACAAATGAAAACACCTCTTCACTTTTCTTTTGGATATTAAGTGTATTTTATTATTAATTAAATTTTATGAAAGGAATGCAACTTTTAAGAAATAAAAAAATTTTTATTAACCAAAAGTGTCTCTTTAGTTTACAAAGCCCTTCAATGCATAATGTCTCATAAGGTAATTATGGCCAGAGTACAGAAAGGCTTTTTTTTTTTTTTGGAGTTTTGCTCTGTCACCCAGGCTGGAGTGCAGTAGCATGATCTTCGCTCACTGCAACCTCTGCCTGCCGGGTTCAAGCGATTCTCCTGCCTCAGCCTCCCGAGTAACTGGGATTACAGATGCACACCACCACGCCCAGCTAATTTTTAAATTTTTAGTAGAGACAGGGTTTCTCCTTGTTGTTCAGGCTGGTCTTGAACTCCTGACATCAGGTGATCCACCTGCCTTGGCCTCCCAAAGTGCTAGGATGACAGGCATGAGCCACCACGCCCAGCCTTGGGGTCAACTCATTCTTAACTCTGGCGTCAGTTTTCTTTCCTGTAAAATGGGTTTAATATTAACAACTCATAGACTGATTATATGGATTAAATTTAAAAACATATGTAGATGATACTAAGAGTTTCTAGCAAACACATAAGTTTAATTTTATATCATTGTCACTATTCTCAGTACTTCATTTGTAATTATTTCTGATTATTCACTCATAAATTTTATCTTCACTAATTAATTTGTTTCTAATCTTTGTCATAGAAGTAGTTGCTTGTATTTCTTTTCAGACGCTTGCTTTATTCATGATGGCACCTGATCTCCCTGTATAGTTTGCTACAAAGAAATTCATGTTGAATTTTAATTGATACTCATATGGCATGTCCTCAAACAGCAGGGTAATTTAATCAAGAAGTATTTTCTTTACTGCCCTACACAGTCACAAGGTTTTGTGCAGATCTAATGAGGTACTGTAAATCAGCCTGCTTTGAAAAAGTCATTTAAAGTATATATAATTTACACTTCTAAAATCAAATTCATTTAAACTCTTTTACAAACTGTGCATATCTGATCATCCACTTGCATAATTTTATACCTGTCATTAGTATTAATGGTGTGTAACGAACCCATCTATTGATATTTTCAGTTTTGATTTTTAACTGCAAGGTTTTGACTTACATTTAACATATTTATTACTATCTGTGTCATGTGTTCTGAGATCTGAAAAGATATTCAACAAAATTAGAGTTAAAGTGATATTAAGCCCAGTAATTCCTCTCTTTGAAAATGTTTCTCTGAGGTACTGAGGATTCCTCTTGAAGTGATTTCATCTCCACGATTCTTTCCAACCTTGAAGCTTTTATTTCTAGATGAATCAATGACTCACGGTGTGGATGGAATACGTAGTTTGGGATTTATGGAGCTATCGTTTCCTTGCACATACCGTGTGTCAGCATACTTTTTCTGACTCTTTATCACACGAAACAACTCCCTCTGTTTCCGAAAATCGCCCATATTTTACATTTAATCTCTAATCACTTTTTGTTATCTTCTACCATCTGCAATCCATTCAGGCTTGTCTAATTCATTTGGTGCTTTCATAGAATTCCAACTAAGTCACCTTTCTTTAGTAAGTCACTTTGGCCTTATCTTTAAAAAGATACAGAGTGTTTTTGCCCAACTTGGGCAGTTAGCTCCAATTTCTCCCATTTCTTTCAACTACTGTTGCTTGTGAGAAAAATAGAAGAGCAGAAATGCAAGTGGGCCTTTGTAAGCCTTGGTGTTGTATTTTCAACCAGTTTAGGTATTGTGGAAAAGTGCAGTAACTACCAAGCTAGAGTCTATTATTTCTGACAAACATCAGTGATAGCCGTTCATCTTGATGAAGCTATTTTAATTGGCCACAGCAATAATGATTTTGCTTGAGGGAGTGTAGAAGACATCTAGCCAGTGATGGCAGAAAGAATAAACGTGGCACAAGTAACATTCTGCATTGGAGTTTGAAATTATTAAAGCTAAATGCGTTTACGAGGTAAATTTTAGAGAGCTAGTAGTCGACCACTGCTTACTGACTGAGAACTGTACCCCAGCACATAGTACAGACTACAAAAACATGGGGATGAAGAAAAAAAGTAGTAGAGGAGCAGAATGATAGAAATACACATACATACATACACACACACACACATACACACACACAAAGAGAAAGAGACATAAGGTAGAAGTAACATCACACTTGCTGGTTTTAACCATTATAAGAATACACTTCTGGTTGGACATGATAACTCACTGTAATCCCAGCACTTTGGGAGGTCAAGATGGGAGAATTGTTTGAGCCCAGGAGTTTGAGACCAGCCTGGGCAATGTGGTGAAACCGTGTTTCTACAAAATAATAATAATAATAATAATATAATAAAACATTAGCTGGGAGTGGTGGCATGCACCTGTACTTGCAGCTATTTGGGAGGATTGCTGGAGCATGAAGACGGAGGCTGCAGTGAGCCATGATTGTGCCACTGCACTCCAGCCTGGGCAAGAGAACAAGATTCTGTCTCAAAAAAAGTGAAGGTAAAAAAAGAAAAAGAAAAACCATGCATTTATGTGGCTTTAAATTTGTTGATGCTGTTGTACATCCATCACCACTGTTCATCTCCCCAAATTTTCGTCATACTCTGCTGAAATACTTTACACAATAACACCTTATATTCCTTCTTCTCCTTCCCTTTGCCCCAGCCCCTGGCAAAACCATCATTGTGCTTTCTGGCTCTCTGACTTTGATTACTCTTCGTTTTTAACCTCTGTGTGTCTTTATGCCTAAAGTGAGTCTCTTGTGGGCAACATACAGTTGGATCGTGTTACTTATTAACTTACTATTCAACACGTCCTGCCAACCTATGTCTTTGGTTTGGGAGTGATTCATTTTTGAGGGCTGCCATAAAAAATGTGCTGCACTACTCACTGAGTGGCTTAAACAACAGAAATTCACTTTACCACAATTCTAGAGGGTAGAAGCCTGAGATCAAAGTTTGGGCAGGGTTGGTTTCTTCTACGCCCTCTCTCCTTGACTTGTGGATGGCTCTCTTCTTCCTGTGTCTTCACATGGACTTTCCTTTATGTGTTCATGTCCTAACTGCCCCTTCTTAGAAGGGCATCAGTCATGTTGGATTAGGGCTTCCCTTAAGGATGACATTTTAAGTTAATTCCCTCTTCAAAGTCTCTGTCTCCAAATACAGTCCATTGTGACGTACTGGTGGTTAGAACTTCAAGGTATAACCCTTTGCTGGGAGGAGGGATATAATTCAGCCTAAAACGGCATTAAATCCATTTATATTTGAAATAATTATTTAAAGGGTAGCTCTTTTACCATTTTGTTTTTATTCAATTTTCATATGTCTTTCAGCATTTTTGTCCCTCATTTGACCCATTACTGTTATCCTCTGTGTTTAGTTGATATTTTTGTAGTGTCACATTGTGATCCTCTTCTCCTTTCTTTTTTAGAAATTCTATAAATATTTTCTTCATGGTTTCCATAGAGATTACATATAACATCCTACAAGGATGGCAGAATCTTAAATTGATATGAATTTAACTTCAATCAGATATAAAAACTTCAATCCGTACAAGTCTGCTCCCTTACTTTATGCTATTGCTGTCATAAATTACATCTTTATATATAATGTAACTATTAGCATAAGTGCATAATTATTGTATGCATTTATCTTTAGATACTGTAGAAAATGAAAATGGGGGTTTTAAGTCAAACTTACTATAATAATTTTTTTTTTTTTTCTTTGAGACGGAGTCTCGCTCTGTCGCCCAGGCTGGAGTGCAGTGGCGGAATCTCGGCTCACTGCAAGCTCTGCCTCCCAGGTTCACGCCATTCTCCTGCCTCAGCCTCTCCGAGTAGCTGGGACTACAGGCACCCACCACCACGCCCGGTTAATTTTTTGTATTTTTTAGTAGAGACAAGGTTTCACCGTGGTCTCGATCTCCTGACCTCATGATCCGCCTGCCTCGGCCTCCCAAAGTGCTGGGATTACAAGCGTGAGCCACCGCGCCCGGCCCAATAATTTTTATATATATTTTCATGTGTTTACCTGTACTAGGGACCCTTTTCTTTTCATGAAGCTCCAAGTGACTATGTAGTGCCCTTTCATTTCAACTTGAAGGACTTTCTTGTGGCGAATATATATTGGTAATAAACTCATATTTTGATTGTCTGGGAATGTCTTAATTTCTCTTTCATTTTTGAAGGGCAGTTTTCCTAGATGCAGAATTCTTAGTGGACATTTTTTCAGTAATTAAATATATTATCCATTGCTTTCTTTTCTTTTTTCTTTTCTTTTTTTTTCTTTTCTTTTCTTTTCTTTTCTTTTCTTCAGATGGAGCCTTGCTCTGTTGCCCAAGCTAGAGTGCAGGGGCACAATCTCAGCTAACTGCAACCTCTGCCTCCTAGGTTCAAGCTATTCTCCTGTCTCAGCCTCCCCAGTGGCTGAAATTACAGGTGCCTGCCACCATGCCTGGCTGATTTTTGTATTTTTAGTAGAAATGGGGTTTCACCATGTTGGCCAGGCCAGTCTCGAATTCCTGACCTAAAGTTATCTGCCCACCTCGGCCCCCCAGTGTGTTGGAATTACAGGTGTGAGCCACTGCCCAGCCTATCCATTGCTTTCTAACCTGTGAAATGTCTGCAGAGAAATCTGTTGATAGTCTTTTTATGGATCCCTTGTTTATGAGGACTTGCTTTTCTTTTTCTGCTTATAAGATTCTCTCTTTTTCTTTAGCTCTTAACAGTTTGATTATTATGTGTCTTGATGTGGGTCTCTTTATGTTTATCCTGCTAGCAGTTCATTAATGTTCTTGAATTTGTGTATCTATGTCTTTCCTCAAATTTGGAAAGTTTATATTCATTTATTTAAATCCATATCTATAATCATTGTTGTAAATTCATTGCTTAGTAAGTCTGATGCATATGTTCCTTCAGCGACTGTATCTAGAGATTTATTTCGATCCTTTGAATGGCCATGTTTCCCTGTTTCTTTGTATGCCTTGTGATTTTTGTTAAAAAAAAAAAAAGCATTTGAAAAGAGTTAACTACTGCACTTAATCTTTGCAGAATATATAGAAAATGTTCACTAATTAGTGGGCCTCTGAGCCTTGAGATCAACCTGGACTGAAGACTTTTACGTGTTCTTAGATTTTTTTGAGGGGGTGCATGTCCTCTCTGGGTTTGTGTGTACCTTTTGTTGTGTTTTTGTTTTCGTTTTTTCCCCCAGCTGCTTTTAAACATATTAATATTCCAAAGAATCTCATCTCATCTTCACATTGGGGCCTTAGATATGTGTTCTGTCGTATTCTTCTGCCTGGAATCCTTTACCCCAAGGTACCCATGGGTTTGCACCCTTGCTGCAGTTTTCTATACAGCAGTGTTTCTCACAGCCTTTCATGGCTGCTAGCCAGAGATCCCAATTATGCCGCCCTTCCTCATCTGACCTGCAAGTCAGGAAAGACAGAGCTCAGTCTTTCAGGCAGCCCACAGAGCGACCATCATGCTGCCAACCACTTTCTCTCTGCTTCTTCATCCCTAGAGAGGAAACTGGTCACTGGGCGGCTTCCTCCCAACTGCACTGTGCCACGCAAGTCATGGTATGAAAGAAGGAGAATAAAACATCAGGAAATATAGTCCTATTTTGATCATCTTTTTTCTTCGTTGGGCATTTGCTTGGTTGTTGTAGATTTTTTACTGTCATTTAGAGCTCCCGTAAAATGATTTTAATCTTTTGGTAGTCATTTCTTTGGTGTTTCCATGGGGAAATACGGGTCTGGAAGCTTTCTGTCTATCTACTGATGCTATCAGCAAACTTGCTGAATCATTTTGATATAATATTGAGGAAATTAAACATTTAGAAAATAAAATTTTGGAGTTCAATATAATTGTCACATCGTGCAGCAAAATAATGTTTAGATGTTATTTAAAAAAACTTATTTTAAAAAAGAAATAAAAATACCTAAAAAATATCTTAACCCATTTGGAATAGTGAAGTACTTACTAAGAATGAAACCACATAACATATTCAATAGAATTTGTATTTAATGAAGGATTATGTTGTTACCCAAATTTATTCTAATTTAGCAGTGGAAGATAAATTTTCACTGGGCGTGGTTGCAAATGTCTGTAACCCCAACACTTTAGGAGGCCATGGTGCAAGTGTCACTTGAGCCAGGAGTTTGAGACCAGTCTGGGCAACATAGTGAGACAACATCTCTACAAAAGATTATCTTTTTTAATTATCTGGGCATGGTGGCACAAGCCTGTGTTACCAGCTATTAGGGAGGATGAGATGGGAGTATTGCTTGATCCTGGGAGGTTGAGGCTGCAGTGATCCATGATTGTGCCACTGCGCTCCCACCTGGGCAACAGAGTGAGATCCTGACTCAAAACAAACAAACTAAACTTGCTATGATTGCTGTTGTTTTATGCATAGTTTTAATCAAATGCTTCACGAATTCCACTTATACCCAGGCGTATTATTTTCTTCTTATGGAATCATTTAAAATATATGTGAGAAAATGTATATTTATATGTACACCTTTCAGCTGCAAATAATAGAATCCCCTATTCAATGGATTTAAACTATAGTGAATAAGCTATAATAAATACAACAGAATGTTCAGAATTGTGATATTCCTCCTAAATTGGTTGATTTTCTGCTTCAACAATAAGGTAGCAGGTCCAGATTCTTGACATATCTGTTCTTTTCCATACATGCTGTTGTCTCCATCCTTGGATTATAGGAAAATGGCACCAATAGTTCTACATTTGAAACCTGGACACAGAAATTTTCAGAGTGAAATAGACATGCACTTTATTAGCATCCTGTAATGTTTCCCGGAAGGACTCCTGTGGACTTCCCCTCACATCTCATTATACTGAATTGGGTCCCAAGCCCTCTGCTAAGCAAATTCCTGGGAAAAGAAAAAACGAAATGGCTTAGTTCGATTAGACAAATTATATAGGGTGAAATGAATGTCGAAGTGACAGCCACTCTATCCAATAAACAAACGAGTTCTTTAAAAATTATTCTGTGGTGGTGCAAGTCCCAACAGGAAAAAAGTTTTTCCATGAAATTCAAGAAATAAATGAGTACACTTGAACAAAGAAACCATTATGGGTTTTAGTTTAATGATAAACACTTCAACGTTTAAAATATACGTAATGTTATTTAAAGTATCTTTTGTATAGAGCTTAGTAAATGTCATCTCTGTTGCCGTCTGTGGGAATGAGTGAAGACTTTCTTCTCTCTAAGTGTATGCATTTTTCTCATAATGCTATTTTTCTCATCATGCTGTTAATTGTGACCTGGCATAAAAGTAGTCACAAGGAACAAATGAAATTTTTTATTAAATTTTGACATCTTAAAAATGAGAGAAATAAAACCAAACATTATCATCTTTTCATTAGAAAACACATCTTTGATTTTCACCAATGAGAATATAAACATTTATTTGAATGTATTTAAGGTGTCTTAATTCCTTTGGAGATCACATTTTAAGTCATTATCATTAAAGAACTGAACACGCCTAGAATAAATTTTTTTATCTGGGTATTTACTCAATAACTATACAACATTTTAACAATGTTTCTGTCTATTACAGTGAGCCAAGGCGGTGTTGCATTGGTCTCTGACATGTGTCCAGATCCTGGGATTCCAGAAAATGGTAGAAGAGCAGGTTCTGACTTCAGGTAAGAGATACAATAGTGGTGGAAAAAAGCACGTTATTTGTAAGACATATATAATTTCAACTTGCAGTTAAGTTTAACTCTTCTGTTCTTTTGAGGTAAAGATAAAACTTCTCAATCATTATGCAACTATATTATTTGTAGAATTCTAAAACACATACTGAAAAATTCCTGGTACTCTAGATTTGGCACCTTATACTCTAGGAACCAATATAAATTAACTGTAAATGTGTGTGATCAAAATTTGTCTTCAGAGATTTTGGGTTTTGTTTATAATCTGTTAAAATTTCTGTATTAGTCCCTTCTCACACTGCTAATAAAGGCATACCAGAGACTGGGTAATTTATAAAGGAAAGACGTTTAATTGACTCATAGTTCAGCATGTTTGAGGAGGTCTCAGGAAACTTACAATCATGGCAGAAGGGGAAGCAAACACATCCATCTTCATGTGGCGACAGGAAGGAGAAGAATGAGCGAATTGGAGGAAAATACCCTTAGAAAAACATCAGATCTCATGAGAACTCACTCACTATCATGAGAACAGCATGAGGGTAATTGCCCCCATGATTCAATTACCTCTCACCTGTCCCTCCCACAGCATGTGGAGATTATGGGTGCTACAGTTCAAGATGAGATTTGGGTGGGGACGCAGTGTGCCAAACCATGTAAATGTCATATTCCAATTCTTTTAATGTTTAAAGATAGAAGGTAAAATATTTAATTATCTCCTCATAGTTATTTCATTAAAAAACTTTAGGAATGATGAATGTTAGTATCAGCCAATAAAGTTTATTCAGAAAATGTGAATCATTTTGCTAGGATTATGATGAACTAAATACTGATTTTCTGTTTCTACATTATGAATACAGTAGTGATTTTAATAGCCCTATTACTCTAGATTTTTGCACTTATTTCAGTGAGTTCAAGAAATGTAACATTTTCCATCTTACAAGATGGATACAGTTATTAAAAGTAGCTGTAAAATAAAAAAGTAAAGAGAAACAAGATATGTGTTTTTCCTTCTTACAATGTCACCATTTTTGAAAAAAAATTCAAAAAAAGGTTCAGAGAGCTAAGGGTACTGAAGCAGGCTACAAATGGAAGAAAAGTGCTGCTACTATTAGTGAGGAAAGAAGGAATGTTATTTAGTAAAACTGGAGTAACAGCAGTAGTTTTAAAAGGAACAGAAAAATAAGAAAATTGTAGTGTGTCTATAATGAAGTTGGTAAAATTGTTTTACATGAAAAGGATACAAAGTATAGATGTGAAGAAATAGTGTTGGAATGGATATAGGTTAACTGTTACACATCCTGACTAATATATTAAGAAGTTTCTGTTTTTGCTGAAGTCCATTTGAGGCAGAGCTTGAGATGAAAATTCTTACTGAAGTGATTTATTGGAAAAGTGCTCTCTGGAGGAGGGGAGTAGAGGAAGTGGAATAGAATTGGAGTAAAAAGCTAAGCAGAAAGATGCTTTTACTGGAGACTCACTTCAGTCTGTTCCCATGGGGAGTTCTGGGGCACAAATTGTACTGACAAGCAGGCGTCACCTTTTGTACCCACTTTCCTGCCTGTCAATCAATGGCTTCCTTCCTTTGGCTCAAGGAAGTTCTCCATAGGAAGAGTTGGTTGTGAAGAGTTATTAGCAATGCAGTGAGTGTGGTGCATGGATGCACCAGCTGGCAGCTAACAGAAGGATGCTGGTTTCCAGTATCATATTATAAAATAGCGGTCATTTGAAGTCATTCAGGAATTTTATCTCTTTTGAAAACGAAGCAACTAGATAAAATTGCACATTCTTCCAAGGGCTCTCCATTCTATGTATTCCTTCCTTGTATCAACAGTCACGTCTTTCATGTCCCTCTTGTTGAGGAAAAATCTTCTTCCTGCCTCCCTTCCCTTTTCTTCTGTGCCGCGTTGTTAGAGTTGACAGCAGTGCATCATCACGGCATGCTCACACATCCGTTTTCTCACCTGTCTTAAGCGTCTCCAGAATGGAGAGTGTGTTATCTTTGCATCCTCAGTGACTAAAACTGTGCGTGGCACAAAGAAACTCATCTATGTATCAAATGTACTTTGTGTATCAGGGGAACTGCCCATCTTGTATCCCGTCATCCCAGAAACCTAGAAACTTCTTTGGTCAATTTTGCGGAGCTGTATTTTAAAAACAAAACAATTTAACTTGTATCTGAGAATACCAAATTCTTCAAATTGCATTTCACGTTTTAAGAAAATGACAGAGAAAATGCTTAAGCTTTAAAAGTTAACGGGGACGTTGTGAATATTCAGGCCAACGTCTACTTAGCACATGGGCAATCATGAAAGTTTCAATCATATCCTAGGTAAGTAAGTCAATCTTTACTCCATTTCATTCTCAGATCAGACTTATTTCTGAAGAAGAGGTTTAAATTCAGGATGAACATTAACTCTGAGGGCTGTGTTGATCTGGCTCGGGTGGGGGTAGGGAGAATCTAGGTTGTGCAGACATGTGGCCCTTCAGGGATGGAATATAGATAAGGTTTCTGTAGAACCTTATCTCAGAAGAGAATTTCAATCTGTCACTTTCCTAGTTTTTTGGGAAATCACTATGTTGTTTATATGTCTCTACGTTTGTAGCAATAGCAATCAAATACTATAACACCTGGGAAAATGATTTGAAAGATTAAATTTTCTCTTAAATACATATGTAAAATGTTATTTGTATCATCTATGATGTGTGTATATGTATACAAATATATACATAACAGAGATAAGCTAGTTATAGTACCTTTTTTGATAGATTTCCTAGAACTTTCTCCCTAGGTGATTTTGTTATCTACAAATAAAAGGGTTTTTAATTTTTGCTTTCCAATCTGACTTTTTTAAATTTCTTTTTCTTGTTTAAATGCATGGTTAGAAACTATTTTACAAGATTGAGTAGAAATGGTGAGAATCTCTGCCTTTATTCCTGAGCTTAGGTGGAAAGTGTTCTGGCTTTCATTATAATTATGACGTTGCTTGTTGGTTTTTCAAAGATGCCCTTTATCAGGTTGAGGAAGTATCCTTCTATTTGTAATTTTTTGAGGGGTGTGTGTGTGTGTGTGTGTGTGTGTGTGTGTGTGTGTGTTTTGATCTGACAAATTTGGAATTTTTTCAAAAGCTTCTACATCTATTGATATGACCGTTTTTTGTTTGCATATTTTGTGACTATGAAGACTTAACTGATTTCCCAACGTTAAAAAAAACATGTTCTGGAATAAAATTAATTTGTAATGATGTATTTTTTATGAATTGTTGAATTTGACTTGTTAAAATATTGTTTAGTTTTTTACAGGTACGTTTATGAGTTATGATAGGCTGTAGTCTTTTCTTATAAAGGCTTTGTTGTTCCTGTCAAGTAAAAATGGTCTCAAAATTAATTCAAAAATGTTCTCTTCTCTGGAATACCATAGAAGAGTTTGTGTATAATTGTTAACATTTCATTGCTAAATATTTGGAATAATTCACCAGGGAAGCTACCTGGAATTGGAATTTTCTTACAAGTAGGTTTTTAATTACAGATTGAACTTCTTTTCTACTTACAAGCTTATGTAGATTATCTACTTCTACTTCAGTGAGCTTTGATACTGTGTATCTTTCAAGAAATTTTAAAATTTAATCTAAGTTGTCAAATTTGTTGGCTTAAAATTATTCTTAGTTTTCTTTATTATCCTTTAAATGAGTAGTAATTTCACAGCTCAAATTCTTGATACTCATATTTTTAAAAAAATTTTACTTGTTCCATCTGCCTATTGACATGTCAATATTATTTAACTTCTCAAAAAAATACAATTTACTTTTACATATATTTCTGTATTGTTTAGTTTGTCTTCAATTTCACTGATTTCTGCTCTGACCTCTTATTAATTTCCTCCTTTTACTATGGGTTCCATTTGTTCTTCTTTTGCAAGTCTGTTAAAGTTGAAGGTGAGATCAATGATTTAAGACCTTTATTCTTTCTAAACGTGGGTGTTTACTGCTATTGGTTTTCCTGTACGTAATGCTTTGGTTGCATCTCTTCAATTTTGATTTGCTGTGTTTTCATTTTCATGCAGCTTGAATTACATTCTATTTTCCCTTGTGATTACTTTTTTGTTCCATGATTTATTTAGAAGTTTTGTAGTTTGTTTCCATATACTGGACATTTTCTAAGAATCTGCATGGTTAGAGATTATGCTTTATAGGATCTGAACTTTGAAAAATGTTTTGATAATTGCTTTATGGGCAAGAATATGCTCTATCTTGGTAAATGTTCCATGACCACGTGAAAATAACACATATTTTAGCGTTGTTGGGTGAAGTATTCCATCAACGTCAGTTAGATCAAGTCAGTTGACGGCGTAGTTCAAGGCTTTGAGATCCTTACTTGTTTTCTCATCACTTGTCAAATCTGTGATTGAGAGAGATTTATCTAAATCATCTACTAAAGTTATGAATTTGTCTATTTCTCGTTGCAGCTTTATCAGTTTTTGCTTCATGCATTTTGAAGCTCTGTTATTAGGTACACAAATGTTTAAAATTGCCATGTATTTTTGTTTGTTTAATACCCTTTACATTGTGAAAGGACTTTCTTTATCCTGAGTAACATTTTTTACTCTGAAACCAAATTTGTCTTACATTTGCATAGCCATTTTAGCTTTCTTTGAATTATTGTTAGTGTATAATATTTTATATGGATTGTTATATGTTTCTGTATTCAATCTGTTACACAATATTGTTTTAATTAAATATTTTTTAAAACCCAGCTTTATATATAGCTGAAAAAGAAATTAGTATTTTCAAATTATTTTCAAATAACTGAGTATATTATTTGATACTGTAACAAAAATAGGCAAATGATATCATCTTAAATTTTAGATGCAATTTGGATATGGGGTTTTGAAAATAAACATTTTTTATTTTCTTACATCAAAATTTATTGGCTGAGCTTCTGTCCTAAATTAATTTTTTGTTTATGCATGATTTTGTACCTCATACATTGGTCACTTGAAAATCATTCATCGAGTTATCAGTTCTTTCAAATATTTATACATTGTCCTATACATTATTTTAAAAAATACATTTGTTGATATTACCATGTATTTCATTAGGAAGATCCGTAAGCATTGAAAAACTGTCAAACTCATGATGATAGGTACAAGCTTTTGGAAATTTTCTAATTTTCATTAGAAAGCTACAAATGAAAATTATAATTTTATTTCTATTGAAAATTAGAAAACTTTAACTTTGTCGTGGGCTCAAATTTTGTCAGTCATTTTCCTTGAAGGAAAAGACTCATTCAATTTTTGTAAATTCCTGACAGATACTCAGACCTTAGCCATGATAGTTGGTCTATCATTCTTTAAATGAGGAGGAGTTCAGTAGAAAACTAAGCAGCCAGCTTGACTCAAAACTCAAACAATTACGTAGATGTTTGTTCCTCCAGAGCTCCTCAGGCTTCTCCGTGCCCTAGAGGCGCATTACATATTCAAGTGTTAGAATTTATTAAAACAATCACTTTCCCTGGTCCCTCAAGGACTTTCTTAAGTGACACTGGACCTTTTCTGTCCTACTGCCTGATGCTGTTGCTTGATTGGTGCAAAATCGCCATCAGTTTTTCCCATCACTGTTTTTGCACTGTCAGTGGAAATGGCAGCTCAGTGAAGAAGGCACCTAACACCTTAGAGTATTGTAAAATAATCTTGACCTCACAGACGTTCTAAAATTCTACCTTTCCAGGGATGTATGGGGCACACCTTAAAAAGAGATGCATTAAGTATGCAACCTGATTCTACTGAGCATAAAAATTATAATTGGAGTTAAGAGAAAGTACATATGAAGAAAGAAACATTATAGTAGGATATTTGCTATGTTGCAACAAAAATTGAATTAAGTTAGATGTCATTTATGCTGGTAGTTTAGGATTGTGTAGTGATCATGGGCATCTGATGTACATGACCTATATTTATATGTGTAGATGACCTATATTATATACTTATATGACCTATTTATTTTTTATAGGGACAATTTGTCACTTGTCACTCAGTCTGGAGTACAGTAGTATGATCATAGCTCACTGTAACCTTGAACTCCAGGGCTCAAATGATCCTCTCACTTCGATCTCCTGTGTAGCTGGGAGTACAAGCATGTGCCACTGACTGAACTCGTGCCATTGACTCAACTAATTTGTTAAAAGATTTTTGTAAAGGCAAGGTCTCGTTGTGTTGCCTAGGCTGGTTTCTAACTCCTGGCCTCAAGCAGTCCTCTCTCCTTGGCATTGAAAATTGCTGAAATTACTGATACCGTGCCCAGCCCACATATTGATTTATTGATTATGTCTACTATTTGTGTTCCATGGGGCAGTAAAACCCATTTGTATACATATGGAATCTGCTGGACTACAGCCAAGTAAGGATGCCTTATGACACTTAGATGAAATGACACATGGTGTGCGTCTTATAATCAGTTCATTATAAATGTTGATGTTTTAAAAGGAGGGAAGGCTGGGTGCTGTAGGCTGTGGTGGGTGGATCACGAGGTCAGGATTTCGAGACCAGCCTGGCCAACATGGTAAAACCCTATCTCTACTAAAAGTACAAAAATTAGCTGGGCATGTTGGTGTGCGCCTGTAGGCCTGTAGTCCCAGCTACTTGGGAGGCTGAGGCAGGAGAATCACTTGAACCCAGGAGCCGAGATCGCACCACTTCACTTCAGCCTGGGGGACAGAGCAAGACTCTGTCTCAAAAAAAAAAAAAAAAAAAAAGGAAGATACTTTTTAATAGTCTTTTGAGGCTCTCTTTAATGAAAGTTAATTCAGTTTTTTTTTCTAAATTCTTATAATCAAAACTAATGACTAACATGTAATCCAAACTAACAACCAACATGGCCGAGATGGATAGATGTGCTCATTTGCATTGTAGCCCTTGTAAATATGTAACTTGGGGCTGTTTTTGTTAAAAAGAGTTCACTTTTTTAGGTTGGTAAAATATTCCTCATCTGGTTTCATTTATAGTATTATTCTGGGTTCTTGAGAAATCCCTTTTCCATAGACAATCTAAATATTAATTCTATCATTATCTATAAAATACCGAAAGAAAATAAAGCATAAAATACAAAGCTTGCTTATTTGAATTCAAGTCAGTTTGGGGACAGTTTGCTGACAGTATTTTTCAACATAGACCACTGTCTAAAAGACAAAGTGTATTCATTACAACTGAATATTTATCAGTAAGACTGATGGAAGTATTCAAATTCCAGTATCTGAGGGAGGGAGCTCGGATAGGTATTGAGAATTTATGGGTGGGTTCTGGCATCTATTGTTCATCTATCTTTCTATGCTAACAGGAAATGTAACCTGTGTCCAGGCAGATGTAATTATCCTCATTTTCATAAGTAGAAGTGTTGAAATTCAGAACACTAACCTAACAAAGTGCTCTACCTAGTCAGAGTAAGAGCTGGATCCTACTGATCTCAAAGCTTCTATTGACCTTGATAGTTTGTAGCACAGATGATTTTATTAAAAGTTTTTACACCCACTATACAGGACCACTGGAAAGGGGTATGTAGTGTGCGGACTTCACAAAGTAGCCAATGAGGAGTCAAGCTATGGTTGAAATTTGCCCTTAAGTTCAGCGTTCCAAGCCATGCAGCTTAGCATGCATTGCATATGCTGAGCAGAAGGAAAATCTTGCTTTAATTGATCACCGCGAGGGGTGTGTCATGTTATAGTTGGCACCACAGATCCACGTAGACTAGCATTGGCCGTGATGCACACTGCTGGACATTATAATTTTTTTTTTTTTTTTGAGACGGAGTCTCGCTCTGTAGCCCAGCCTGGAGTGCAGTGGCACGATCTCAACTCACTGCAACCTACACCTCTCAGGTTTAAGCAATTCTCCTGCCTCAGTCTCCTGAGTAGCTGGGATTACAGGCGTGTGCTACCATTCCCGGCTAATTTTTTTGCATTTTTGGTAGAGACGGGGTTTCACTATGTTGGCCAGGCTAGTCTCAAACTCCTGACCTTGTGATCCACCCACCTTGGCCTCCCAAAGTGCTGGGGTTACAGGCATGAGCCACAGCACCCAGCCATATTTTTAAAATATATAATATCAAATCCTTACTTCTAGCCTTTTAAGAACATTTCAAAGATGCTGAAACTGAACTTAGGGAGCTCCCTGAATTCTCTGAAACTTGAGCTTCTCAACTGCTTTCAGGTCCCTTTTATCTTTTCTTCCACAATGTGACCCCCTCTATGTCTGTCCATAAAGAGCTCCATGTGACTACTGCCCTGATTCTGCATGAGCTGCAGTATCTGTCCTGACACTACCTCCTCTGCAGGTGGCACCTGCCCACCTTCAGTGTCCTGTCTTTCTTCGTTTATTTTTTTTTTTTTTTTTTTTTTTTGAGATGGCGTCTCACTCTGTTCCCCAGGCTGGAGTGCAGTGGCACGATCTTGGCTCACTGCAACCTCCACTTCCCGGGTTCAAACAATTCTCCTGCCTCAGCCTCCTGAGTAGCTGGCATTACAGGCACATACCACCACGCTTGGCTAATTATTTTGTATTTTCACTAGAGACAGGGTTTTCCCATGTTGGCCAGGCTGGTCTTGAACTCGTGACCTCAAGTGATTCGCCTGCCTTGGCGTCTCAAAGTGCTGGGATTACAGGTATGAGCCACTGCGCCCAGCCAGTTCCTTTCCCTCTTAGTCATGTTCTTCCTCAAGTATCATCTCCTTTCTGCCACACCAACACCACCCATGCTGATTCTTCGCAGTTGAGAGTCTTTCCACAAAGGAGTATTGCCAGTTAACGGAGAAACAGAGGAGGGGCTTTAATAGGCAAAACTGACTGATACGGAATAGTTCTCCCTATAATTTTTTATTCTTTTTGTAAATAGAATATCCAGTCATACACTGCCTAACAATGGACTGCATATATGATGGTTTTCCTGTAAGATTTGAATGGAGCTGAAAGATTTCCATTGCCTGGTGACCTCCTAGCCCTGCTCCCTCCCAGCACAGAGCAGTACTCACATGTTTGTGGCAGTCTTGATGTAAGACAGATGGACTGTGCTGCCAGTCACAGAAAAGGCTAGCACATACTTGATAATGAGAATCAATGACTGTCTTACTAGTTCATGCATTTGCAATCGTATACTTTCTACTGTTAGTTTAGAGTATACTCCGACTGCTTATAAAAAACACACAAGTTGACTGTAAACAGCCCCAGGTAGATCCTTCAGGTGGTATCCAGAAGAAGGAACAGTGATCATTGGACATGACAGGTTCATTCATGCTTGTGGTTGCCCCTGAAGACCTTCCAGTGGGACGAGGTGTGGAGGTGGAAAACGGTGGTATTGATGATCCTGACTGATGTTGTGCAGTCCTAGGCTAGTGCATAGGTCCATGTTTTAGTTTATAACAAAAAGGTTTGAAAAGTAAAAAGAACAATACAAAAAAGCTTATGAAAGAAAAATATGAAGAAAACACACTTTTGTACAGCTGTAATGTGTGTTTGTGTCTTAAACTGAGTATTATTACAAAAGACTCACAAGTTAAAAAGTGTAACACAGTAGGCCAGGCACGGTGGCTCACGCCTGTAATCCCAGCACTTTGGGAGGCTGAGGTGGGCAGATCATGAGGTCAAGAGATCGAGACCATCCTGGCCAATGTGGTGAAAACCCGTCTCTGCTAAAAATACAAAAAAAATTAGCTGGGCGTGGTGGCAGGCATCTGTAGTCCCAGCTACTTGGGAGGCTGAGACAGGAGAATTGCTTGAACCCAGGAAGTGGAGGTTGCATTGAGTGGAGATCACGCCACTGTACTCCAGCCTGGGGACCGAGTGAGACTCTGTCTCAAAAAAAAAAAAAAAAAAAAAAAAAAAAAATTGTAACGAAGTAAAAATGTTACAGTAAGTTAAGGTTAATTTATTATTAAAGAAGCAAACACATTAATAAATGTATTGTGGCCCAAGGATACAGTGTTTCTAAGGCCTACAGGAGTGTACAGTCACGTCCTAGGCCCTCACATTCACTCACCACTTGTTCACTGACCCACACAGAGCAGCTTCCACCCTGCCAGCTCCGTTCATAGGGAGTACCCTATGTGAATGAGACATCTTCTGTCTTTCATACCATATCTGTTGTGCTCCTTTTCTATTTTTAGATATGCAAACACTTACCATTGTGTTCAATTGCCTACAATATTCCGTACAGTAACATGCCGTATGGATTCATAGCCTGGGAGCACTAGGCTGTACCATGAAGCCCAGGTGTGTATCAAGCTACACCATCTGGGTGTGTGGAAGGGCCCTCTATGATGTTTGCACAACCACCAAATTTCCTAACAATGCATTTCTCACACTCCATGCTGTCCTTGAAAGACAAGTGACTCCACCTTGGCTCACCCACATGGTTGGCTTCTCTCTGCAGAATGAAGGGCTCTTTACACCCAGCTTCATGTCATCTCACGATTTCAACGTTTCCCAGCATCTCTGAGTTTTACACATGTATTTATGTTACTATCATCTCACTGCAGTCATGTGATTTTGAAGGAAAGGGGAGAGGCCTTACTGATTTTATTTTAGATGACCGGACCCAACACAAGGTAGAAGCCTCCTCTGTTGAATGGATTAAATTGAGGCTAACAAGCCAATCTCTAGGGATATATGGGCATAACCTCATTAATATTCTGCTAAACCAATTAAGTTAACCACTACTCATCAAAGAATAGATTAACAATTAAAATAGAGTCATAACTTAGACTCTAAAGGGAATTTGGGGGTCCAAAGAGTGATATTTATGACTTAAAAACTAAATAGTTAATTTATGTCTTTGGTATGTGCCTGTTACTGTTCATGCTAATAACATCTGTTCTTTGTCTTAGCATATTTTTATCTTAAGGATACCATGTTTATTTTTCATTCTATTTTGAAATATGCTTTTTGAATTATGTGTCATCAAATGGAAGGAGAAACTTAAGTACATTAAGGAAAAAAAATTACATAAGAAGAAGCAGAAACAAATCTATAGCCCATGTGTTTTGATAAACAACTGCTCATTTCTAGTTTCCACATTTAGTTATCTTAATTTCTTGTAGCATATTGATAATTTTATTTATAGTTATTATAGTATTGCTGCAATGGTTTTATTATTTCTCCGTTGTAGGTCAACTCCAGTGAGAGCAGAGGCACCTGTCTCTTGTTACATGAAAATATAAATAATTGTACTTACAGACTGTGTAGAAACCAGGGAGTCAATCTGGTGTTCTTTTCGGGAAGAATTGCTTTCAGTCGGGCGTGGTGGGTCACGCCTGTAATCCCAGCACTTTGGGAGGCTAAGGCGGGTGGATCTCTAGGTCAGGAGTTTGAGACCAGCCTAGTCAAAATAAGGAAACCCTGTTTCTATTAAAAATACAAAAATTAGCCAGGTATGGTGGCGTGCACCTGTAGTCCCAGCTACTCGGGAGGCTGAGGCAGGAAAATCGCTTGAACATGGGAGGCTGAGGTTGTAGTGAGTGGAGATGGCACCACTGCACTCCAGCAGTGACTCCTTCTCAAAAAAAAAAAGAATTGCTTTCTATTAAGTTGTGTTATTGAATCATTTTTTAAATGATGAAGAAATGAGGGAAACCACAGGCACATTATAAGTTTTATTGTGAAAAGTATCAAACAAGCCCAAGCCCAAAAGCAGGTGAACACACAGCATGGAGGTAGCTAGAGCCCCTAGATAGCTCTCACTATTCTCTTCATCAAGAGAGAAACGCTATCATGTGGGTGCCCTTGGATACCACAAGCGGTGAAACTGCACACTCAGGTTATGCCCATGTGTCCAAGGACACTGATGTTATAATGTTTCTCTCCTGATGGAGAGAATAGTGGAGAGATACTTAGGGACCTCTAGCTATTCCCTTCCTGTATTTCCACCTGCTTTTTGGCTCCTTTGATTCTTTTTCTTGTTTACTATTTTATCTGTCATCATTTATATACTTTATAGGCTTCATCTGCTTATAAAGTTAGAGCAGGTGCATACACTGATGTCTCGGTTGGTATCCTGTGTGATATTGGGTCTCCTCTTTACCATGTCTTCATTTCTATGATCGTCCTCATGTTTTCCGTGATATGTTGACATCATCTGTCCTCTCAGCAATGCTAAGAGTTCTGTTATATACTGAGCAGAGAAAAGCCAGATCTTAGGATTCGGACCGTCACCCCCTGAGGTACCTGTTCCATGCTACTTCCTGGCCACACTATCTGAAATGGACCTTTCGTCCCCACAGCGTCCCTCCCTCTGGCCTTTCCTTTCACTCTCTAGCACTGACCAGCCAGAAATTCTATGCATGTCTATGCTTCCAATTTGATTTGACTAAGCATAATTCATGTTTACGTATTTTCTATCTCCCCACAAGATTCTGAGCCCCGTAGAGAGAAGAACTTTGTTTTATTCACTATCATGTTTCCAGTGTTCAGTGTAGAGCTTGCCTCAAAGAAAGCGTTCAGCCGTTATTCACTAAGTGAATTTTACTTTTATATCAGGAATGCATTTACATTTACGTGTTGTAAGGCAACAGTAAATATTGATTCTCTATGCAAAATTTTTATTTATAGGTACACTTGTAAGAATATAATTATTCCCAATAAAAAAGCTGCTGTTTCTTGCATCATATGCTGTATTAAGCACTGAGCCCTGGCCATTTGCTAGCTCATGTATGTACAACTAGAAGAAAAAATGGAAAATATGGACATCACTGGGTTATGATTATTATTCCTTCTTCCCATCAACTAAAAAATTTAGTTTACTAATAGATAAAGCGTTTGTAAACTTAGAATCAAGCCCATACATCAGGGGTTTCTTAAAGACAATTTGGAAACTATAATGAATACAAGAGGGAATTTTAAAAACATTCAAGCTTGGTTTCTTGTTGGGAAAAATCCCCCCTTTTGTGACACAATCCCTTTCCACTCCATGTCCCTAAATGGAAGACAAAGAACTGTCTTTTATTTTTTGAAACTCAAGCATGATGTCATTTCTTGAACCAGTGTTCGTTTCTGTAAGTGATTTTTACTCTCTTGCCTAGTGGAGAAAACGTGAAGGAGGACAAAGTGGGATTGAGCACACAGTGCAGGTTTGTCATAGAAAAAAAGCACACTTCGGATCGCAGGCCTCTCCTGACATGCTGCATTTGAGTCTGCCGCACCTGAGTCCCCTGCCATTGTCCAAATTGTTTTTAAAACTTAAAAAAAATTTTAAGTTTTAGGAGGCAGGCAGGTAGCTTTTGAAGGAGGATCCATGGTTACTAGGAAACTGAAGTAGAGTAGGAGAAATATTTGCCAATGGTAACTGCTCTTTCAAAGAGCATCAACTGCATTTTTTAAGAACTGCTTAAGAAATACCACAACCAACAATATCCCATTCACACTCCCTGAAGCCTTTATGTCCCTTTGAAAAATGACGCACTGTGAGTGTTTCAGATCATATTTGTGTGGTTAAACTTGCTTCTGATAAGCAATTCACCAAATAGGACTGGTGGAACATCCTCCCTCTCTCTTCCACGGTCTTTTCAATATCTGTAGTAGAAAAGTAACTTTTTCATCAAGATAAAATACACATTTAAATAGTCTTCTGAGAAAATAGGCAATTGTTACTTAAGCCTATATTAATTTGTTAGCTTCAAAATGCAAAAAATAGTTGATGAATTATCAACAAAAGCCCAGTTTGTCATGATCATCAGATATGACATCTCGGGGGCTATTTGAATATAAATGCTCTTCAAAATGACCTTGTGTAACACTTTTTCTGTGTGTGTGTGTGTGTGTATGTGTGTGTGTTTAATTCTTCATCTGTGGAAGAATGGGTTGAAATAGGAGATGTGATTATTTCTTCCATACATTAGAGTTATAACACCCTGTGTCTCTTAGCCATGTGTTTGCCATATTCTACTTTAGAATAAGATTCTGCAAAAATTTCATGGCTCTGTTCAGGAGTGTCAACAACCTTTGAGGCTAAAGGAAGCCTGTGAGATCATCATGAGTGATGTGCAAAAGAGTTTAGGAACAATATTAAAGCAGTGAACGTTCAATGACCAACCAGTGCATTGATTTTGGGGCCATTCTCCCTGCTCCCTAATTTTTCTAATTCCTTTAAAAATCTCTCCAGAATCTCAGGTGATTCATTTTGTTTTCCTCTATGCCTCCAGCAGAAATTTGTTGAAGGAAGGCAGAGAGTTAGTGTTCATTGATCTGCCCTAGAGGGAGAAAGTGATCTGGTTTTCCTGGGGGCTTGCAAGTGTGCAATTAAACACACTCCACTTACCCCAAAGGTCCTGGTTTAATTGGTCAGGAAGATGGACCAGTCATGAGGATTTTTAAAGAGAATGTTTAATTGTGATAAAATACACATAATACAAAATTTAGCATCCTGACCATTTTAAGTGTACAGTTCAATGGTATTAACACATTCACATGGTTGTACAACCATGACCACCATCCATCTCCAGAATTCTTTTTATCCTGCAAAACTGAAACTCTATGCCCATCAAGTCATAACTTCCCATCCTCCCTTGCCCACATCTCCCAGCAGCCACCATTGTACTTCCTGTTCCTGTGAATGTGATCACTATGGACAGAATGTCCTGTAACACTCTGTCTTTCTAGGGCAGATCTGTGAACACTAACTATCTCCTTTCCTTCAACATATTTCTGGTGAAGACGTAGGGGGAAACAAAATGAATCTCTTCAGATACTGAAGAGTTTTTAAACCAATTGGAAAAATTAGGGAGCAGGGAGAATGGTCCCCAGATCAGTGCACTGGTTGTTATTCAGTGTTCACTGCTTTAATATTGTTCCTATAGTTGCTAACTCTTCTGCATATTAGCAATGATTTGACAGGCTTCCTTTAGCCTTAAAGTTTGTGGACGCTGCTGAACAGAGCCATGAAAATTTTGCAGAATCTTATTCTAAAGTAGATTATGGTGACTAGTGTAGGTAACTCAGTGTTAGGCCTTTTATAAGTGGCTCCTGTGATTCTGATGTGCAAGTGAGTTTGGTAACCATGGGCCTACCTGGTGTATGTCATCCATGATATGAGATTAGAGACAGGTGACTAAACACAGACAGGCTTGGTTTTGAAAACCTGTTTGATAGCATAAACATCGTCTGATAAGGTATATGGAAACCTCATCATTGGAAAACACTTTCAGTATCTGCTGTCTTCTACAGCTCTTATATGTCTGCAGAAGCTGGAAGAATAAGGGCAGCTGATTTGTTTCCCCACAGCAAAAATGCTACCAAACCTTGGCCTCCATCAAATAACGTTCTGGGAAAAATAATAAAGATGCAAGGCCAATGAGCAGCTCCCAAGAACAGGAGTCCCACGGACGCAATGATGCAGTGCTGGTGGATCTCAGAAGCCAGAGGGAAACCTACGTCTAGCAGCGACATAAATGAGTCATGGAGGTTTCTAGCATGTATGACCTGATATCAAGCTTGCTGCCATGATATCATGGGGGATGAATGAAAAATGTCCAATCATAGCTGATTCGTGCACATAGAGATCAGTGCAGAAACCCCCTTGGAATAGTTCTTTACATTTCTTGACATTGCGATCACTTCCTTCCTCTCTATCCACATTTTCAATCAGACAGCAAAACCATGTTTTTTTACTGTATTGAAATCATTTATTTAATTAATAAAATATTGTGTTTGCAATATTGCAAAACATGCCTATGAATGTTGCAAAACATTCATGGAAGAACAATGGCTGCTATTTATGACTGAATCCTGTTATAGAGTGGAGATAGAGGTGGATGCCGTGGATCCCTCAGTAAAATTACTGCCCCTGCAGACTTTCGCTTCAGACCAGAGCGGTGGTTTTCTGTCTCTTATCATCTCGGGTCACTAGTGGTTTTCCAGTGCCACCGGCAACAATACTTGCTTGCCATCATAGAGAATATAGTGGCAAGCTGGGGGAGTAAATGGGAGCACCCTTTCCCCAGGATGACATTTCATAGTCTCCTGTGACAATTGCAGTCCCTTTTCCAATCAACCCTGGGTGATTCTGATACACTTGGCCCTTGCTGAGAACTGCTGGTTTAGAGACCTCTTAGGTTTCTGTATTCATATTCTAGGGGAAATAGAGTAGCTAGTTAGATGGTTTTTCAATTTAACTAGGATCTAAAGGTAGTAAATCCACCCATTCCACCCTTCAACAGCATTAAATGCCCTTTGGTACCATATTCTAAATTTTATGAGGAATTTTACTGAAGCTTCCTATTTATACTAATGAGGAGGAGAAGGAGAAAGGGAGAAAGACAGGCAGATACCTGGAAAGATTCGGGAAGCAACGGTTTGTCAGTTTTCAGCTTGCCGATGCCACCTGCAGTTATGTGTGTGTGTTTCTTAAATTAATTCCTCACTCTTTTTACCTGCTAGACTTTTGTTAAGTGTTCAGCAAGCATTCAGAACCAGCTCTACCCTTACTGATGATGTGAGGAGGTGCCACTTATGGTGGTCCATTTTCCCTGCTCTCACAATGATGCTTCCAGGAGCTTGCCGTGAACGAATTGTAGAGACCACCACTTTGCTTTAAGACATCCTGCTGTGCTGAAATGTAGCTACCTCTGGAAGGGGAAGGTAGTCAACCATCTCACTCCATTATACTTTCTTGTGTATGAAAGAATTTGTCAGATCTGTTGCTCCCAGGAGATTTTGATGAAAGACAGGAGGAAGGAAGTGGGAGTTGCCCACGCCAAGCGGGAAGGACCACCTGGTGAAAGAAGAGAGGAGTGCAAGGTAGAAGTTGGCGCCAATCTGGGCATGCAACAGATACTCAGAGGAAAATGGTGATATTGTTAAAGGCATAACCTGCTGTTACATAGGATGAATAAACCTAGGGATCTGATGTATAGCATGAAGTGGTTAATTAACAATGCTGTATTGTGGTTAATAATGCAGTGTTGTGGTTAATAATGCTTCATTGTAGTTAGTAATGCTGTGTCATGGTTAACAATGCTGTGTTGGGGTTAAAAATGCTGCGTTGGGGTTAATAATGCTGTGTTGGGTTTGATAACGCGGTGTTGGGGTTACTAATGCTGAGTTGGGGTTACTAATGCTGTGCTGTGCTTAATAATGCTGTGTTGGGGTTAATAATGCTGTGTTGGGGTTAATAATGCTGAGTTGGGGTTACTAATGCTGTGCTGTGGTTAATAACGCTGCGTTGGGGTTAATAGTGCTGCGTTGGGGTTAATAATTCTGTGTTTAGTAATGCTACATTGTGAATATTGCTGCGTTGGGGTTAATAGTGCTGCGTTGGGGTTAATAATGCTGTGCTGCATCCTGGGAATTTGCTAAGAGGGTAGATTTCAGGTGTTGTCAGCACCCACACACACAAACGTAGCCACATGAGGAAGTGAATACATTCATTTGCTGGACTGCAGTAATCATTTCACTATGTTTATCATTTAGGACCTTTAAATATGTACAGTATCCCCCATCTCACACACACAGAGAGAGAGAGAGAGAGACACACACACACACACACACACACACACACACACACACACAGCAGTAAGCAATTGCAATCCAATGTCAGCTTTTCTTTTCTTTTTTTGAGACAGAGTCTTGCTCTGACACCCAGGCTGTAGTGCAATGGTGCAAGCTCTGCTCACGGCAACCCCTACCTCCCAGATTCAAGCGATTCTCCTCTCTCAGCCTCCTGAGTAGCTGAGATCATAGGCGCACTCCACCATGCCCAGTTAATTTTTGTATTTTTAGTAGAGACGGGGTTTCACCATGTTGGTCAGGCTGGTGTTGTATTCCTGACCTTGTGATCTGCCTGCCTCCGCCTCTCAGAGTACTGGGATTTCAGGTATAAGTCACCCCACCTGGCCCGATTTCAGCTTTTCTTTGCTTTGTATCTGCTGTTCTCAAAAGAAAGGGTAGAAAAATAACAAATCACTACCTGGAGCCGTTTCTAGGGAGGTTTTTAGCATCCAAGGCAACCCTTCATCTACGGATTCGTTCTTTCATTTCCTTAGCAAAATGAGCAAGCCCTCAGGAACAGTACTGAGCTCCTAGGATAAGGACAAATAAAAGAAGGAACAACAGAAAAGGCCTCCGCTGTTGTAGACAGAGCGTGGAGGAAGGCTCAGGGGAGACGTCACAGCCAGGGCTTGGAGGATGGGCAGGAAAGGACGTCGCCGCTTGAGGCTATGGGGCGCTCAGTCCCAGAAGGTGGAAGAGCCTGTGTGAAAACCCTGAGGGAAAATCTGTCCTGCCTCTCTCTCCTATAGAGTGACGTGGGCATTAAGGACTGGATGTAAATGACAAGAAGTTAAAGCAAACATTCCAGCCATCAAATGCATAACTACATAGAGGAACGTAGATGCGAGGAAGCTGGGCAGGTCTGTTGTTCTGGGGATGTTTACATCTGGATTTCATGCATCTACACAGAACAGTAAAATTTTGGCATCAACTTCCCTAGACACTCTCTTTTCTGATATCTACAGAATCCCTTTACTCAGATTAGCTTGGTCCTACTTACTTTGTTAAATGTCTTAGGAAATATTTGATTTTATGTCTAGGAATGACACAAGATTAGTATAAGGTAGAGAAAAATAAACCATATTAAGAAGAAAGTATTTTATTGGGCCAAAGTAGGACAAATGATAAAGAGGGGAGATATACAAAGAAAATTTTTTTAATATACTTTAAATTCTGGGGTACATGTGCAGAACGTGCAGGTTTGTTACATATGTATACATGTGCCATGTTGGTTTGCTGCACCCATCAACTTATCATTTACATTAGGTATTTCTGCTAATGCTATCCCTCCCCTCTCCCCCACCCCCCGACAAGCCCTGGTGTGTGATGTTCCCCTCCCTGTGTCCTTGTATTCTCATTGTTCAACTCCCACTTATGAGTGAGAACATGCAATGTTTGATTTTGTCTTCTTGTGTTACTTTGCTGAGAATGATGGTTTCCAGTTTCATCCATGTCCCTGCAAAGGACATGAACTCATCATTTTTTATGGCTGCATAGTATTCAATGGTGTATATGTGCTAGACAAAGACATTTTAAGAATT
Source organism: Hylobates moloch (assembly GCF_009828535.3). Classification (NCBI taxonomy): domain Eukaryota; kingdom Metazoa; phylum Chordata; class Mammalia; order Primates; family Hylobatidae; genus Hylobates; species Hylobates moloch. The sequence continues at coordinate 124,680,325 of NW_026652283.1, forward strand.
GTGTTCAGAGTTGTAAGAAGTATGATAGGGAAATGACAATTCTTGGCCTCAGTACCTTGCATTGTGGTGAGAAAAACATGTGACTAATGTTTTATCTCAGCTGCATTTTTACAACTAGTTAATAGTCTGGTGACCTTGTGAAAATAACTTCTCTAGGTCTTGGGGCTTGCATTGAAAGTTGATCATTTGATCATAGTTTCCTACTTTATTTGGGATTCCCTAGAAATCAGCTTAAGACAAAGGGTTTAGGGGCAGTTTAATTCCAGTGAAGCGAGAGTGACAGAAATTGGAACCCAACAGAGATGCCAAACATGCTGGGAAGCTGTGCTCAGCTTCAGAATCAGCCCAGGGAGATGCTCTGTCTCACCGGTGCCTCTAGACAGCCTGGGTGTATCCCTGGGGCCCGATGTTTACCATGAGCCCTCTCAGCCCCTGTGTCCCCTTCTCAAAGTATGAGCCCTGGGGCATTGCTTTCCCCTCCTTCTGGGCATCCCACATGTCTGCTGCAGAAGCCAGTGCGTCAGCAGGCTCAGTGCAGCCAGCGTTTGGGTGAGGTGGCTCTGTTTTATCAGCCAATATCTTGCAGGGCTCCTGGCTCTGCGTGGCATCAGCACCTGGGTTTTGGATTCATGGCCACAGAAACAGAGTGAGCCATCGCACCAAGCAAGGCAGGCAGAAGGTGTGCTGCTAAGAGGGGCACTTGGAAACTGAGTCCCGTTTGCTGAGCGCTTGCGTTGTGCTAACTTCTGTAGGAGGCCAGTATATTCACATGTTTTAGTGTCCTGTAAATGTGCTTCTGGATCTCATGTGATTACCGGTATGCATATATGCATGTGTGTGTGAGTGTGTGTGTTTGTGTGCGCGCTGAATTATAGCAGGGTTTTCTTCTCTTGCCCACCCTCCTGGCTCTTGCTTTGTGTGGTGCTCGTTAAGCGTGGGTACTGTGGTTGCTGGTCAGTTACAAACAACCAGATGTGAAGAATAAATAAAAAGATTGCAAAGTTTTGCCCAGTGTAGATGTAAGCCCAGGAGGAAATATTTGCTGCACAGTCTCTGTGTATTTAGGATTGTTTACTGATCAACCACGGATTTAAGTGATAAGTTTCAAAGTTACAAAAAAAGAAAGGCCATTTGAATCCAGCATCGTATGACGCTGAGCAGAGGGCCCTCTGAGCCTCTTGTTCTCATCTGTGATTTGGGAATGAGGCACCTCCATTGCTGACTTATCGTGGAGACCGCAAATGTCTGCCCTGACCTGAGTGGTTAATAATATATGTCACTTCCCTGAACGCTGTACCTGGTTAGCTCCAGCTGCTGCCTGGGCATGTTCATAAAGTAAAACAAACTTATGTCTGCTGCTGTTGCGTCGGGCACGTGCATTATGGAGGCGTGAGCTGGACGGTGGTGCGGGCTGCCCGAGCTCTGCTTCCGTCTGTCCCATCTCACTGCCTCCGACACTCCTCACTGTTTCCTCGCTCAAGCTACAGAGCAAAGAGCATGATCCGCAAAACACCTTTTGGTCTAGAGTTTGAAGAGTCTCCTCTGGCTTCCTAAGCCCACGTGGAAAACAGGCACTGACGTTGCTGTCCTCAAAGCCCTGATAAATTGTCAGGAAGGAGGCAAAGGGGCTTTCACCTTGGATCTCAGGGAGACACAAAAGAGAAGAAGATGGGAGAGGGGCTTGCGGGCAAAGCTCCTTCCCAAGCCATAATTCCCCTCAGTCCCGGCTGCATCCAAACCCTCTTCCAGGTTCACACAGTGTGCAAATAGCTTCTGCCTTTGTATAGATAGGTGGGTGAACATGAGGACTTAATTTTTCTACTTCGCATGACAAAGTCCTCTTGTTTAGCAAATGGCAGGTTTCTATGAACTTACAACGTACTTGGAACATTTAAATTAAATTCCCTCACACAAAAATTCACACCTCGTTGTCAGTGCCGTGCTTTGAGAGCTAGTCACAGCTGGAAGTTGCCAATCACTCCAAGCGCCTGCGAGAGTATTACTGTTGCTTATACCCTGGAAGCATCCTGTATTTTGATTGTCATTAAGGGATCTTTGTTTGGGCTACTGCTAACACACAGTATCTAAAAATCACATAAAATATTAGTTTCCTTTCTTTCCTTAGGCTAGAGAGATCCATCTACTCTCTGATGCATTTTTAGCGGTGCTAAATTGCCTGAAGGCTTGAAGAAATGAGTCTAAAAATTGCTGCTATAAAAAGAAAAAATGACCCAGAAATGACACATTACGTGTGAAAATCTAAAGGGTAATAAAAGACATTTCAATATCCACAGCAGACGCACATTCATCTCTTGGATGATGGCATTTTCTGGAATGCCGAGCAAGGCGTGCGGTCGGGCAGTGTCTCCCCAGCATGTGACTGACTTGCCTGCAAATGGTCTTCGCAGCCTTCCTGGTGTTGTTTATTAGGACTGTGTCCCTAGGGGCATCCCTCAGCAGAGGCCGTCTGGTGAAGTGTCCAAGTTCCCGTCTGAGTAGTGTGAAAACTCCCTTATAGGAGAATCGGAGAGGATACCTACAGCATTTATTTTAAAATAGAGGTGAATGTTCCCAAGGGTGCATGTGCTGCGTGGCTGCTGTGAGATTACACACAGAGGCCGGGCTGTGTTTTTTCTCCTAAAGCCCTCCAGTTCAGAGGCTTCTTCTACATCTAGGAGATGTTCTGAATCCCTGCTTCTGTCTCCTGGTTTGTGCTCTCATTCGTTCCACAGGTATTTACTGCAAGGCTCTCAGAAGCCCCATGCACAGTGCTGGAGGCTGTGAGAGATTTCAAGGTGAATGAAACACAGTGGTTCCCTTGGAGATTGACGCTTTCCCAAGTGGCCTCTTCTCCCAAGCCTCCCACTCTTCCATCCTGCTGGGCTCTGTGTTGATATCCTCACATTGAACCTGAGTTGGAGCAATAAAGGAACTAAGTTATGTGCCTCGGAAGTGAGAGAAGGGAGGTGAAGTGGAGGGAGAGGGTATAAACCTAAGTAATCGTGTCTACTGGGGAAGGACGGGGTGCAACTTCAAAGCAGGAAGGTAGAGATAGCCTCCATGGTATTGGAAATAAATGAAAAACTCTGTTCTAGACAAATCAAGTTATATGCAATTCTCTGAACAAACCACAGCTTTGTTACCAACTGGGTTTTGCTGTGGTGGTTTTTTAATCTAGAACACATATACTCGTTTTGGAAAAAAAAAAATACATTCTATGGATCTTTCAAGGCCCAACCCAAATTTCAGTTTCCAGCATAAGTTCTTCTTTTTACTGAAGGCAAAATCAGTTTTTTAATTAATATTCCCATAGCAATTTAGATTCAGTTAATACATTGACCAAGAGGTGTTTGATGAAGTATCTCTTAAACACTAGCAGCTAATTAATATGGTCCAGGGCTCACCTCATGTCTGGTGCATTTGGGGATGGTCGTAAATGATTGCCAAACCCCTATAGGTTGGGCATAGCAGAGGCTCATGGAGAAGAGTGAAGAGTGAGGAGGTGGATTTGGTTGCTGCATTGTTTCTGTTCATTTTACCTGCAAATTGACATATATCGCCGCAGGAAAGTGGCTTGGCTTTACTCATTCACTCAACTTCTGTTGAGTGTCTGTGATGTGTCTGGAACTCTAGGAGGCCCTGGGGACATTTGTGTGTGACCTGAGACTTGCAGCTAACTGTTCTCAAGACGCTAAAGAATATTAGAGGTGTTCTGGTTGGTTTTCCCTCTCTCATTCCTTTTCTTGAATCAAATGTCACTCTGTTGCTCTAAAGTTAGAAAAACACTGTCGTATTTCTAATAGCGTTTCCAGGAAACTTTTTAGCACCTTGCTCAGGAAACTCCCCATATAACTGATTCTATGTATTGGGAAAAAGCAATGTTTTAATGTGAAAATCAAGTAAGATGGAGGAAGGCAGGGAAAGAGAAAAACAGAGAAAGAGAGAGGGAGACAGGGAGAAAGAGATGGCAAAGATGGGAGAATGACCCATATATAATAAGAATAGCAATATTATTTGCAAACTAAGTTAAAATGGATATATGAAGTTGAATTAATAAGTGTAAATTCTGATGTATAAAATGTAATTTTATTTGTACTGTGATTGGTAATTTCTTTTGTGAGATCCTCATTTTGTCTGAGTCAGAAAACTTTATCTGTTCCTTCTTAAAAGAGTTAAAATGACTGATTTCCCAGTGAAGCAGGTTTAAAGTTAGATCTGGACATCCCTTCACTCTCTCTCAAGGATGTTAAAGGGCATTCTGGCCTTGGTGAGAGCAGGCATCTCTCCTCCATCCTGCCTGTGCCACCCACTCCCGGTCATAACCTTCCCTAGGCCTGTGCCCTGGAGGCAGGGGCACCTGGGGGAGGCTCAGGGGCTTGACCTTCTCCATCGAGGGCTCCTCCCGCCTTCTCCAGGCTCTGTGAAGCACCAGGAGACGCAGGGGCTTCTCCATGAGGCCACAGCTGGGAACTAAGGAGTCTTGCATTACCTCCGGACACACAGACACAACTTGGGGGGTTCTGTCTTCTTCTGTCTCCTCACCCAGCTCGGGTCTTGGTCCCAGGTGTGGTGGGGAAACACTACACTGGGCTTCCACAGCCTCCATGCCACCGTCACGCTTATCATCACAGCTCCAGTGACAAGTTCTGGTGGTAGCCAGACCGCTTTAAGCAGGACTCAGCTCCATTCCTTCTCACTGGGCAGGACCCTCCAGCCAGGGCTTCCAGCCACTCCTGCCTGTATCCAAGCACAGGCCAGCAGTTCTGACTTCTCCTTGGGATGGAGTGCCTGCGGGAACGGGCGGGCTACCACCTTTGCTTTCTGGGCAAGTCAGCCATTCCACACTGCGGGCTTTGTTTTTATTTCTCGTAGTGGAGAAGCAGGAAGCAGGAGAATGTACCATCGAATCTCTATTACGCCTACTTCATGATGTACACCTGGATCGCACTGTGAATTTGGAAGTCTGTAATTTTTAAGGCGTGCTATGCCAGGACAAAAGTCCTCAGAGTTTTTGTAAAATACAGGGGAAAAAAAAAAATCAAAGTTGTGCATATTCACACACACACACACACACACACATGGATGTGCACACAAACGTAAACATGCACATACATCCTTCAGCATTCACCCTTCCTCCTTCTCACAGCCCTTGTTCCTCTTAAGCAAATACTTTCATTCAAGCAACATTCCTAAACCTATGATAAAGTGTGGCTGCAGCTAGTGCCCCCTGTGCTATTCATCTCCATTTTATGAGGACAAATATGGCAAATCCCGGCTTGAACTTCACACTGTAGAAAAGGTTTCCTCAAATTTTTGTGTTTTCCGCTGCTTGAGACTGAAAAACTTTTTACCTAATGTGTTTTTTCTTTTTGCTGAAGATGCAAAAATGTTTAAATGCTTACCTTCGATACCTAACAATGTATATATTCCTTTTATATTTATGAATATTGAAGTGTATTGTTTGAAGTAGATTTTTTAACACAGAAAGATATATATCTTTATATAGCTAGCTATTTATCCATCTGTGTATCTATCTACCTATTTATCTTCCTATCCATCTGTCTATCAATCTGTCTACCTAACCAGATGGATATCTACCTACCTATCCATTCATCTATCCGTCTGTTTATCTATCTATCTATTTATCTGTCTATCTAATCCATCGATTCCTCCATCTATCTGTCATCTATCCATCTATTCATCTATGATGTAGCTATCTAATACATCTATCTACCTATCATCTATCCATCCGTTATCTATCAGTCTCTTTCCATCCATTCATCTATCTATGCATCTATGTATCTATCCATCTGTTTATCTGTCTAATCCATCTATTCCTCCATCCATCTATCATCTGTCCATCTATTCATCTATCATCTATTTATCTGTGTAATCTATCTACCTATCATCTATCCATCCATCTGTTATCTATCTAGCCATCTGTCTTTCCATCTATTCATCTAGCTATGCATCCATCTCTTTGTCTATCATCTGTGTCTCCATTTATCTGTGTATCTGTCATCTAATCTTTCTATCTATCTATCAATTAATCATCTATCTCTCATCTGTCTATTGGTTGCGTCAGCAGATTCAGTAGATACTGAGCAGTGTGGGTTGAGAAGAGAGGTAGGAGACCCTTACCTAGCCAGTCAGTAGATTAGTGTAATCTCTGGTAAACAGAGGACAGTTAAGTCTCACAGCTAAGTCAAACTGTTTCCTGTTTGGAACATTAGTTTCATCTTCCAGTCACCTCAAATTATTCTTCAAAAATAGTTATCATACCAATGTTGAATAAGTTCACAAATAACTATGCTCTATGATAACCATATTTAGAAATTGCCTGTATTACAATTAAAGCATGTTTGGAAATAGTTTACTCACTTAGAAAGAGTTTTTATACTGTGGTAAGTGAATTATACAGTGATAAATGTCTTTAGAAATCAAACATGGAGCAATTTCAGAAGCGCTAAGCACTGAAGAAGCAAAAAGTGTATGTTTCCCTATTGTATTTAATTTAAAAGTCAAAATTTTGCTGCTTTCACTGTTTGAATTAAATTTTGCTGTGTGATGTTTATTGTCAATGTACCATGCATCTTGATCTTCAAAATCAGTTCAGTTCTCCAATATTTCTTACAGTTACCAACTACTAACAATTGTCTAAACTGTGCAACGTAATTAATCTAGGGTACACTAAAGTTACTTGCCAATAGAAAGGTACTGCTAGCTTTTTTTTTCCTGGCATTTTCCTCTGAGACTTCTTTCCAGAAAACCAAATTAGATTATCTAATGTTATATCTGATATATATTACTTCAAATAGAGTAATCATAAATCAGTGAAAACTTAGTTTATTATGTATTTGAAGTTGAAAGCACACATGGCTTTTAAATTGAACTGATTCATGTGTTAGATAAAATGAGACCAAAAGATTGAATTAATAAATTAGGATTGGGGTCATATTTAGTTTCAACCTCAACTTGATTTATTCCCACGTGGAGGCTCCTCCTCGGCTGTGCTGCTGGAATGGCGTTTACCCTCATTGGCTCTGTTTGCCAGCTGCAGTCAAATGAAGAGGTTGCTCCTGTTAATATTTTTAATGCTTTGAAATTAGAGAAGCTTCCATATTCTATTGATAGCTGTTTCCGATAATTTGCAAAAAGGTTTCATGATCGTAATTATGGAATGAGTTCTATCCTGTACTCTCAGTGTACTGAATGTGAATGTGCGCAGAGATTTCTGGACTAGGTTGTGATACCAGGTATGATCATGGAAGCTCAGGAGCAATCCTCCGCTGTCCACTGGAATAGTCTTTCAAAGATTTCCTCTGGCGGAAATCTGAGAAGAGTAAGAGCCGAGTTCAGGTCCTAGAGAGTTGCACATGACTACCTCGATGCGTGAGAAGGCAGGATCAGTCCAATGGAAGCAGCATAAATGTTTTTATTTTAACTTTTAAATTATAAAGTAATAGAATCAGGAAAAAATATAATCATTTGAATATATAAACAAAAATTTACTTGTGATAGTACCACTCAAAAATGGGTTGTGCCTATCTTCCTAATATTTACATATAAATATAGATAGAGAGATCCTTGTTATTTTGAGTATGTACAATTTTGTATTATTCTTTTTCTTTTTCTACATTACTACATATGTCCTTTTTATTTTTCTTTATTGCTACGTATATTTTACATTTGCCTTTTATAAAACGATGTTGCGTTCTTTCAAATACATCCAAAAAAAAATTAGTCAAGCACAGTCCTGTTGTTGGACACTTTAATGTCTTCCGAAGAATATCACTGACCAGAAATGTCCTATATTTTGGATGATAAACATACATTGCCAGAAATGAAATCTATTAGTCAGAGTGGTGATATTTTCTGTTCTAAAATTGACAAAAACTGTAGATATTTATGGTGTACATGACAGTCTGAAATATGAATACATTGTGAAATGGTCAAATCAAACTAATTAACATACCCATTACTTCACATATTTGTCATTTTTCATGGTGACAACTTTCAGAATCTCTCCAGACAATTTTCAAGTATACAATATGCTGTTAAGAACTGCAGTCACCATCCTGTACAATAGGTCTCCTGAGCTTATTTTTCCTAAGTGAAATTCTGTATTATTTGTTTCCTCTCCTTCCTCCAGCCCCTGGTACCCACACTTTGCTACTGTGAGTTCTATTTTTTCCAGATTTCACGTAGAAATGAGATCATGCAGTATTTGTCTTTCTGTGCCTGGTTCAGTTTACTTAGCATAATTTCCCCCAGGATCAACCGTGTTGTCACAAATGGCAAGATTTCCTCTTTTTTAAAAAAAGCTGAATAATATTCCATTGTGTACACACGCACACACACAGACGCACCACATTTTGTTTATCCATTTCTTGGTCCAGCGTTGGACCCTTGCATTGATTCCATGGCTTGGCTATTGCGAGTAATGCTGCAGTGACTGTGGGAGTGCAGGTATCTCTTCGATGTATTGATTTCATTTCCTTCAGATATTGGATCAGAAGCAAAATTCCAGATCATGTAGTAGTTCTATTTTTAATTTTTTCAGCAACCCCTATAGTATTTTCCATAATAAGTATGCTAATTTACATATTTTCCATTTCTAACAACAGTGTACAAGGGTTCCCTTTTCTCCACATCCTCAATAACACTATCTTTTGTCTTTTTGGTAATAGCCATCTTAACAGGTGTGAGCTGATATCTCACTGTGGTTTTAATTTGTATTTCCCTGATGATTCGTGACACGGAGCACCTTGCCATATACCTGTTGGCCATTTTTGTGTCTTTTTTAAAGAAATATCTATTCAGGTCCTTTGCTCATGTTTTACATGGGTGATTTCTTTTCTTGTGATTCCCTTGTTTGAGTTCTTTGTATTTGTGGCTATGAACTCATTACCAGATGTTTTGTTCTCCAGTGTTTTCTCCCATTCTGTAGGGTGTCTCTTCACTCTATTGGTTGTTTCCTTTACTGTGCATAAGGGTTTTAGTTTGATGTCATCTCATTTGTCTGTTTTTGCCTGTGTTGTCTGCGCTTTGGGGGTTTAGGCTTATTGATTGTTTTTCTCAAAGCAGAATACAATTTGCTACTGATACCTAAAGGAATATTGGTTGGATGTAGGGAAAAAATGCATGAAAAAGATAGAGGTGTTATAGGAGCAGAGAGCCCTCCATGACTAAGGAGTGATGTGCTGCAGTCGTTGAAATATAGTGCTTGCTGAGTTGAAGCAATGGCCTCCCCATCCCTCCCTTTCTGTTTGAACTCCCCTGGAATATTACACTAAATATCAGTGCCTCAGGTTAAAGGGATCATTGAAAAAGTGGCCACACTCAAATTCCATCTCTTCCTACCCGAGGACTGTCATGTCGTTTTATTCATTTTCATCATGGCACTTTATGACACTTTTTTGTTTTCTTTATGTTTGGTTTGGTTATTTTTTTCTTTCTTAACTATTATGTTATCTACATGAGATTGTGGGTTTGTGCTATTCACTTCTGTCACTTAGGTACATGGAGTGTGACACATAGCAGATGTTCAATGACGATATATTGAAAGAATGATGAAAACTATGGATATTAAAATGTAGGTACATAGAAAGAACTGGAGATTGATACCTGGAATAGAAAACACAAAGATATAACAATTTTTTTAAAAAAATTTCTTAGATGAGGTTTAAACACAGATCAATGATGAAAAACTACGATGATGAAATATGTCTACAATTACAGATGTCTTAAATAACTGTGATGGCTAGCAATTAAAATGGGAATCACGACTAGGTTTTGTTTTTTGTATTTTTCACATTTAAAATCAGTACATATTATGTTCTTATGATGCCGGGTTTCTGAAAATTAGTTCCGTAGAACTCTAGTTGTCCTGAATTCCTAGTGAAAAAAGAACTTCCTAGACAGATATGTCTGGAAAAGTCTACATCCTTTGAATTCTCTTCATTATTTTCTAAAATAAGCTTTTGCATATTAAGTTTTGTTAAGATGAGACACCCCTTTAGAAAAGAAAGGTGTTTAATTTTGTTTACCTAGAATTTTGCCAGTTGGTTTGACTCTGATTTGATGGCTGTTGCAGACATCCATGGCAATCCCCAGAGAGTGTTTCATAGATGCCCTGGGGGATGCTGGTGCAATGTTGCTTGAATGATATTCACTCTGATATTATAGATATGGATTTTTTTCACTAAGCAAGAAAGAAAAGCATTTATTGATGTTTCACCTATCTTGTCTCTATTATTAACTTCATCCATCTACACTGACAACTGTGCTTCTTTTCCTTCACAGACTCCTTATTTCACTTCTGTTTCCCCAACATCCACCCGTGGTTTCTCAAACTAAAAACACGAGTAGAATTTCCTCTTGTAACAATGGGCTTGTCAGATAGTTAAATCAGACTACATCTAATTCAATGCCAGAAGCCAGGCTCAGAAGAAGTAACTGGGTGGTGTTCAAACCTGATCTCTGCCTCTCACACTTTTGAATGCAGCTGTCCAGTTGGTGTTCTGTGACAGCGTTTTGTTAATATTTACAACCGTAAAGCTCCGTATTTGCAGATGCAGCTCTGGACCCAGGGCAATTTTTTCTCTAACTCCAGGCTGGACGGATTGCTTTCTTCTGAAATGCGGCCGGGCGCAGTGGCTCACGCCTGTAATCCTAGCACGTTAGGAGGCTGAGATGGGTGAATCACTTGAGATCAGAAATTCGAGACCAGCCTGGCCAACATGGTGAAGCCCTGTCTCTACCAAAAGTGCAAAAATTAGCCAGGCGTAGTAGCGGGCACCTGTATTCCCAGCTACTTAGGAGGCTGAGGCAGGAGAACGGCGTGAACCCCGGAGGCAGAGCTTGCAGTGAGCCAATATCGCGCCACTGCACTCCAGCCAGGGCAACAGAGCGAGACTCCATCTCAAAAAAAAAAAAAAAAAAGTAAAGTAAAACAAATCATTCTTTTCCTATAAGAATTTCTGAAATTTAATATAACTGGTTTTCTTTTAAATATAATTAATGTGTGTGATAGTAAAATATATTATTTACTGAAATATTTTCTTCACCTAGACTTTTTCAATTCTTGTTTTTGTAAAATGTTTATTCACGAGGAGTGACATTCAATTTCATCTTGTTTTCAGGGTAGAAAATTTCTTTACATTTATTTTCTTATTAAAGCCACAACATTCAGTAAGGTCATTTTTGGTATTTTTTTCTGTCTTAGTCGTGACAAGTTAAGGTTCATATGTTTCTTTAGCTCTGAAGGTGGCACAACAGGCATCTGAACCCAAGTCTTTTGATTTTATAACCTTTGCTAAATCACAGGGTTGCCTCTTTAAATAATACCTAATGAGTTGCTTAATGTCTTATGCTGTTTTAACTACACAACATCGTAGCAGCCATTTTGCTGATTTTTTTTTCCTGAAGAAGTCTTCTGTGAATAATTTGGGTTTTTTTTTTTCTTTTTTAACTGCTTAGGGTTGGTGCAAATGTACAGTTTTCTTGTGAGGACAATTACGTGCTCCAGGGATCTAAAAGCATCACCTGTCAGAGAGTTACAGAGACGCTCGCTGCTTGGAGTGACCACCGGCCCATCTGCCGAGGTAGGGCACCTGTGGTGGGTAAAGCCTGGATTTTCTCTTTCTTTAGGGTTGGCATTTTTTATGAATATACGATTTAAGCATGAAGCATTGTCTATAGGCAGAGTGGAACTTGGTAGTAATGTATGTTTTCATAGTGATGTGGGTAATAACAGAACTCTTTCCTTGGAATTTGTTAAGAGGCTATCGTTTCCGAGAATATTTTTGTGTTTTACATTCGAGGGTAGATGTCAGCAAATCCACACATGCTCAGTATAACTTGGTATCTATCTCTACACACACACACAGTATGCATGTGTGTGAATATGTGTTCCACAGCTGGACCTGCTGGAAAGGTTTCTGTGCACCCCGCAAACCTACAGAGTTCACCTTCTTATTGCAGTGAGGTTGAATTTTTTAGGTATTAATTACATGAGTAATAAAAGGAATTATTAGCCTGATTCCAAATCATCATTTTATTAATAAATGATCTTTAATGTCTAACGTAGTTAGCAGAGTAAAATATTCATCATTATCATCATCGTTTTCACATAAAACATATGAAGTCAGCAAAGGTTAAATTACTTATTTTTTACTGCTATGAAGTATATACAAATTCTTACCAGAATTACAGAAATCATTTTGAAAACAGCAGAAAATTATTTTGGTTCTTTTAAAATAAAAAGTAATAATAAAATTAAAGAAATGCTGGGTTTGGAGGTTTTGTTTTTGAATTTTGGCCATAAAATGATTTATGTAAACTGGTAGTTTTGGGAGGAAAAGGGCTAGTTTGACTAAAAAGGAAAGCTTCATATGTAAGAACACCTTATCTTTCCATATAGTCTTTTCATGTGAATGGACTTATACAGTTTAAACTTTTAAGCATTTTAGTTATTTAAAAAGATATGAAAAGCATAGTGTCATTGTAGCCTGTGAAATTAACTAGTTGGCAAACATGTCACTATTGTCATCTAAGCTAAGAATACTCTTTGGCACCATTTACTGTATTGTACCTGGTCACTATAACCACTAGGGGCCAGTCACATGCAGGGGACGCAGCTTTGCAGGACCCGTCCCCACAGGAAGGGGAGGGAGGGTGTATGGCCCAGCTGACAGTGAGTTGTCACCTCTTAAATGGAGACCCTTCACGAGAGTCAGCAGTCTCTGGTCAAGGAAATGCACATGGCTGTCCCCTTCTTTTTGTCACTAGACTACTTTGATTGTGCATTTTTTCAATTCTAACATAAGACCCTTAAGCACTTCAAAGAACTGTGCTAAAATTCATGTTCCCATTAGGGCCAGTGATGCACAAGCCTCCCAATTATACATGAGGAACGAGTCACGTGGATTATTTTTCCTTTAAGGGAAAAAAAAATTCCTTCACTAGTTTTCTTGCTCTTATATCCCAGAAATAGGCTTCATTATTTTTAAAGTTCACTTTAGACAAATAGTAAATGTGCGTTCTTTTAAATGTTACTTTTAAATCAATATTTTAGAGTAACTTAAATATTTGCCTTTATATAATTTGATTTTATAAGTTAACCTATGACATTGCCTTTCTTGGCCCTGACTCTCATCTTAAACTCAAAGCCCTCTCTCGGTATCCTGTCCCAGAGATATCATACGCTCAGAGGTGCTTATCACTTGGGAAACAGCTGCTCCATCCAGGCTGAAGGTGGAGACATTTCTCCCATCCTTCTCAACCCCCCAGCTGCTCACGCTTAGAGATAATTAGAAGAGGATTCTTTTTGGTTTCCTGTTGTTGTCAACTCAAGTGTCCCACTTGATCATATTTTGGAAGGGAACACTTTTTCCACAGGGTCTGTCTTGTCTGGTGTATTTGGTTTGGTTTTCTGGAAAGTTACTAGTAATCGCCAACACTCTGCCTCTTCCTTTCAACTCCACAGGCAAAGAGTGCCTGGCTTTATCCACCTTCTCTTGTCACTGATGATTCCCTTGTTTTGCTTAAGTTAGATATGCGTTGATCATCACTGAATAGTACCTTAGTTCTTATTAGTTCTTACTATGTTTATTACTTCTAATAAATTTAGGAAGAACTAAAAATGTATTTGAAGTAATAAACTTATTTTTCTGAAATAATAACTTATACTGCTGGAAATAATTCCTAAGGAGGTGTTTTTATAGTGGATGGATTTTACTAGTGTTGACTCAGTAGACAAAGGCCATGCTGTCACATAGTTTTGAGATCATCTTTTCTCCATCTTGGACTCCTGCTGAGACGTCACAGGGACAATGCTCCTTAGCAGTCTGGTTGCATCAGTTGATAAGATGGATAAGAAATCCTCAATTTCTTAAAAAGTATCCTTTCTGGGACGTGATACTTGTGTTCTGACCTTACAGTCATTTTGAGGTTTCAGGGCACGGCTGCGCAGCCACACACTCTGCCTTTCCTGTCTAGAATGCTTGTACAGCTGTCGCTTCCAAATTTCAGCCTCTTTGGCCATCTGCAGAGGCTGAGAAGTTTCAAAATCACCCAGCCCTGATTCCTGTTTGTTTGACAGTCCTCCCCTCAATTTATGTCTTTCCTATCATGTTTTAGTATCAGCAGCAAGAAGAAGTCAAGTGGCGTCTTGGACACAGGGCCCCGACGTCCCCTTAGCCGTCCATCTGTGTTTGTCACTGAACACCCTGCTTCCTACCTAATCATAGAACCACTTCTGCTGAGCTTCTGCCACCTCTTTCACTTTCCAGGAATGTCTCTCACTCTTTCCGAGTCCTGCCAAGAGTATCTTTACAAGATAGATTTCTACTAGCAGTCTATTCGAGGCACCTGAGGCCTTCTCTATGACGCTCCCCAAAACCTTGCAGCTCTGACCCACTACCCAGTTCCAAAGCTGTGCCCACGCTTGCTTCAGTAACGCCTCACGTCCAGGCACTTGACTCTGAGTAAAAATTCAAGCAGGGAAGCAAATCCACTAGGATGGAGACAAATGTGTGGGCTTAGACAGGAACTGGCTCACGTGGTCGGTAGGGCTGGCATTATATCTGAATTCTGAAAGACAGGCTGTTCGGAAGGAAGGATAGGGATCAGGCCAGGCTCCCCAGGAAGCGATCAAAGCTGCTGTCCACAGGCAGGAGTCTCCCTGTAAGGGAAATTCTAAGCCCTCTTTGAAGACTTCCTAGCTGATTATGTAAAGGCCAGACAAAATAATCTCCTTAACTTACAGTCAGTTGATAAGGTACGTTCATTATGCCACCAAAATCCCTTCACAGGAGCACCTAAGTTAGTGCTGGATTGAGTAACTGGGAAAGGTATGTGTTTATTTCCCAAACTGTGTGTGTGATTTTGAAATATTTAGTAGCTAGACTAAAAAGGTAAAGAGAAACAGATGAATTTGATTGTAATAGCATTTTATTTAACCCAAATACTCCCAAATAGTATCATGTTAACAAATAGTTAATACAAATATGATAATGAGATGTTTTATATCTTTTCTTTTTTTCATACCGTGTTTTGGAGATCCAGTGTGCATTTTCCACTTAGGGCATAGCTCATCTCAGACCAGCTGCATTTCAGGTGCTCAGTAGGCACGTGTGGCTAGCAGTTGCCACATATGACAGCGCAAGTTTAGACATTTACAGTCATGATTTTCTTCCTCTCTATGAGAAGCCATCAACACCGTTGTAGTTGTGAAGAGGAGAAATGAGCCCAGTGAGTTGTGCCCCGCTTCCTGTCTGGCATCCCTCTGTAGAATACTCTTTCTTCAGTTAAAATCCATAAGTTCCTCAGGTTGGCAACTTTTAGGAACCCTGAGTATGTCACCGTTCCCTTTTTTAAATAGCGTCTCAATTTGCTTCCAATAATGGATTCATCCATTAGAGAAGAGCTGAAAAACCTTAATAAAAGTGGACCTTTTATAACTATTTCTATAAAAAGTTAACGTTATGTATCTAAAGTGTCCAGGAAAATGGATAAATCCTACCTAAAACAGACTACAGGGAATTGTTCTTTGCTATCAACAGGTTCTGTACAGCGGGGACCATTTTCCAAGTTCATTTGTCACTCTGCCATTACCACAAAAAATAGTATCTGAAAAGACAGCATTGGTCCGGCTTGGTGGCTCACACCGGTAATCCCAGCACTTTGGGAGGACAAGGCAGGCAGATCACCTGAGGTCAGGAGTTCAAGACCAGCCTAGCCAACATAGTGAAACTCTGTCTCTACTAAAAGTACTAAAATTAGCTGGACATGCTGATGCATGCCTGTAATCCCAGCTACTCAGGAGCCTGAGGCAAGAGAATCACTTGAACCCGGAAGGTGGAGTTTGCAGTAAGCAGAGATCGTGCCACTATACTCCAGCCTGGGTGACAAGAGCAAAACTTCATCTCAAAAAAAGAAAAAAAAGAAAAGAAAGGAAAAAAAAAGAAAAATAGAAAAAAAAAAGACAGCATCATAGTTTTGAATTTTCATTCTTAGCCTCCAAAGCTGGCCTAACAATGATTGTTTCTACCACATGCTCTCAACTCAACCATCTGTCAAATGCAATCAAATGCCCCTGGTCTGAACATCAGGTGCATTCTGAGCATAAAGCTATTCCAGCGAGGTGCGTCCACGAAGGACTGACTCTCGAGGTTCCTATTTTGAGGAAGGGTCTCTAACTCTGAAGTAATGATCATGCCTTCTCTGGAGCAGGAATATCTGATGGAAGCATCTGATAAATTGCAGTGAGTCAGAAGTGATCCTTCCATCTGGAGGCTGGTGTGGTTAGCCAATGCTTACATTAGCTAATTACCTCTGAGAACGGGGGCAGTATTACCTTTTCTTCCTGTTACCGAAGAGTTGAATGGTTGTCATAGCTCAGTAATTATCCAAGTGATTTTGTTTGAAATTACGCTTACTTCATTTAGGAATATGAAAACAACCATTATGATTTTTTGCAGGGTAAAACATCATGAGCTGTTTAAAACTGTATAAGTATCTTTAACTGGCAGTAGATCTTTAAAATAAGCAAACAAAATGGAGAGAAGAATATATCGTTCTATTTTTTATAAGTAAAATGTTCAGGCTGGTGCTTCATTCCATCAGTCTTAGGGGCGATTTATGTAGAGAACTTCTTTAATGCTAATGCACTTTGATCTGTAGAGTTAATATTTTGAGTTGCTCCCTGAGATGAAAAGCCGTGTAAGAGAAATAAAGTATTATTGGCATTTGTAACTGTGGTTACATGGAAGCTAATTGGAGCCAGTCAGAGTCAGGGAATAAAGTTATTATTGCCTTGGAATTTCAGATTAGGTTAGCTAAAAATCATTCTTAATTTATGAACTCATCATTTACCAAAAACTTTTGCAGCTTTTTCTTTTCCATTTGTGTTTTCTGCCCTTGTAGAAATGACCTTTTCAAGAGTAATAAGAAGATCATTTACCCCAAAAGATGACTCTTCATTCTACCAGGTTACAGATCCAGTGTGAGTGTCAGGATGATATTTTGTGTATTTGATCAGGTACCCACTGTCTCAGAGATTTAGACAGACAAGCACATGGTTAACTTTTTAATTCCTGTAAATTTGGAGAAATTTCTCTTGTTCTTTCTCGACTCCTGAAGCTTTATACTTTTTGCCTGAAAGTCACCTGGGAGAAAATATATTTTTTTCTTATTATTTTTACTAAGTTATTGGCAATAATATAGTTTTGTATCTTATACTACTCTCATACTCTATTGACATAAAATAACCTGAAAGCTAACCTTAAGTTGGTGCTATTTACATTCCTAGAGCATGCCTGGGTGTTTCTCTCCTGGGATTCTTGGATTTGGTTTCCCCTCTCTGGAGTATCCCCTTCCCCCCAGGTATCCATGTGACAGTCCATTTATGCCTTTCATCCAATGCCATCTGAACCCACATCCTTGTAAAACCACTTCTTACAGAGCAGGCCTTTTCCCTCACTTTACAAATCTTTTATCTGCCTTTCTTCAAAGCTGTTTTCTCCTTCTGACATTATATGTCCATGTGTTTGTTAATTTCCTGCTGAAGGCAAGAAAGTTAGTTTTGTCCTCTCTCCACCATACCCTCAATGTTCAACTCATAATGAGCACTGCATGTATACTCTTTTTCTTTTTTTTTTCTTTTTGAGACAGAGTCTCCCTCTGTCACACAGGCTATATACAGTGGTGCTATCTTGGCTCACTGCAACTTCCACCTCCCTGGCTCAAGCGATTCTTCTGCGTCAGCCTCCCAAGTAGCTGGGATTACAGTCACCTGCCACCACACCCAGCTAATTTTTGTATGTTTAGTAGAGAGGGGGTTTCACCATGTTGGCCAGGCTGGTCTCAAACTCCTGACCTCAGGTAATCCACCCACCTCAGCCTCCCAAAGTGCTGGAATTGCAGGCGTGAGCCACCGCACCCGGCCATGCTGTGATATGTCACGCCATGTAGTAAATGCTTTATTGTCTTCTTTTATTCAATCCTTAGAGCAATCATCAGTGGAGTTATGATTATTCTAATTAAATACGCTGAGCGGCTTAAAATTAAATAAGTTAAGATGAGACAGCTGCTGACTACCTAAGCCAGGCCTGGAACCAGGTGTGGTGAAGGGAAGGAAGTTCTTAGCCTCTGTCGTGTATTATCTTCATTATGGTTGACAATCTGGACATAAAATTTGTGCTTGATAAAAATGTTTTCTCCTGAAAACATACGAGAAATAGGCTATCCAGTATAATTATACATTTGCTTTAACAAAAGCTTCTAATGTGACTCCTGAAATCCCACTAATTTAAATTTAATCAATTAGAATGTTTCTTCTTTCAAGTAATTTAATTGAGTAGTTACTATAAAACAATAAGATTTTCTGGAACTGCATTTAAATAAACAGATAAGTTATTACTTTATATTAAGTAAGACAAATTGCATGAAACAAACCTATTTTGTACTTAATAAATATTCATTGATTAAGCGGATAAATGTCAAAATGGTGTGTATTGGCATCCAAAATTGGTTAGTTTTCTTCTCCCTTTCCACTTTCCCTCCTGACGTAGTATATTTTCAATTTATCATTCTGTGAGTTCTCGTTTTACTGGGGAGACAGAAAAGATGTAAGTGAAATTTGAGTTTACACGTTTGGAAAACTGTTAAATAAGTAACATCGGGTGTACATTAGGTCGCAGTTATTATCTAAGTACATTTATCAAGCATGTCAGTGAATTTTACTCTCTATTAGATGTTGTATTTCCAAGAGGCAAGGTCTTCGCAAGAGTAGAAAGAGGCATTCTACTATAGTTTGTGTAAACGTGCGTCTACCCATTTCCACAATGGCAGCTTATGGAGAGAGATCTTGTTTTAAAAACTGGCTTGGCACTAGTGTATGGTAGTTACTTAATTATGCTGCTTAATGACATACTTCGTTGACTAATTGAATGCCTGTTTAGCACAGAAGCTAAGGGAAGGAAAGAAGTTTCCCTGCCTCCAAGGCTGCTATGAAATTCTCCAGTCTCAGTCAGAACAGCTTCCCTGGGCTGTCACCTGTGTGAGGAGCTGCCCAATCTGTTCTTTGCATGAAGTGAAAAGCCAGCAGAGTCTATGAGTGAAGAGAGAGGCAGGTGATAAACCTTCAGATGTCTGTGTTTCTGAGTCGGAACTTATGGCATCATTTCGTGAACTCCCAGAACATGGGATAAATTTGTATTCAAATAGAGCCCCCTAGTAGGCGACAAAGCAATAGATATGGTTTTTAGATAAGATGATGGCAGCCATCTGCTTCCTTTGCAAGGGCCTGCCTGCAGTGCCAAGATTTTCTGGACACCCATAATTCTTCGTGCCTCGCAGGCTGCTGCGCCCTTGCCTGTCTAATTAGGGGATTTCTAAGGGAGGACAGCAGACATCCCTAACAGATCATCCCCAGAGCTCCCTGACCAAGGACACTCACTCACTGGATCTACTCAGTACAAAGCTCAGCCCTGCGTCATCTCTTCTTTCTCAGCCTGTCCCGTTTTCTTCTCTAGCTCTTCTTTTTCTTTTTTCCAAATATCAAATTTTTTAAAGCTTACCATATGGTAGACATGAGAAATTACACCCTTCTGGTGCTGGAAGCTGACGGAGGCAAGACGTGGGTGTGCTAGATGGAGGACTGTATGTTGACTCTTCTCTCTCCACTATGAAATTCAGAGAAATTAATGTACGCTTTCCTGGCCCAGGTAATAAGGTGACCTGCAGGACAGCTAGAGGACAACAGACACTCTCTTCACCACCGTGTGGCCATCAGCTGGTGGAAATCACAACAGCTCAAGCCACAGGGTGGTTGTTTAATAAGGACTCTACACGTGCATGGTTGAACTTGCAGTAGTTGCCAATTGAAAAACTGAGAGTTATTCTGACTAGTAGAAAACCCTAGATGCAAGGAAGCAATAACTAAATAAGACATAACGAGCCAGATAAGGGGCACGTCATCAGATGGTAAGGAAGCAGATGATTAGGTTGCAGAAGATTTAGAAAGGGAAGCTCTGAGAAAGTAGCACACGCTTTCAACAATGCCCTAAGAAGGAGGGTTAGAATTACATATTACAATTAGGTTATGTGACTTAAGGCTGTTATACCTATTCAGAAGGTATGCTAACATTTATTGAGGAAACGATCAAATGCTAAAAATTGTTCCAATTGGCAAAGTTAAACAAATGAACAAATCAGACACAAATCTCTGGTCTGAATATTCCCAATATTCATTTCAGATTACCATTTTGATGGCTTAATAAAAAAATGGGCAAAAAATAATTTGTTATTAAAATATGTTGCAAAGGTGGAGAGAGATTTCTGAATTAAAAAAGAAATATTACGGGTTAATTTGCAAGCTTTTGGTAAAGAATGTCTCTGAAGGACCTGGGCCCATGACTTGCTTTATGTGAAACTCGATACGTCGTAGGCCTGAGAATGTAGTGGACGGGCTGCTTTCCTATGCATATTTTACTAAAAGTTACTTCACAAATAAAACAGAATGCGTGAGATGCATTTCATGAGATGCTGGTAGCCAATTTTCATAAGCCAAGTGAGGGGCCAGCTTCACAGCAGTCACCTTGGACACAAAGCCATGGGCGAGGCCAGCTTTAGGGATCCTTCGGGCGGGGAACATCTGGGCCAATGGCGAGCTGAACCCACCTTGTCAGTAGGATTGTAACAAATTACTTTCCCCCTGGAAATGTTTTTCAGATGTACTTTTTAAGAGCTTGAAATGCAGACTGACAATGGCAATATGGTTACATTGCTTCACAATTAAATCAACAAATATTTATGAATGCTACGTGATGTTTATAATAGGTGTTAATTATGAAGTGTTAAAAAGTAGGAAAATGCAACATAAAGGTTTTACAAGTCAGATTTTATTGATTATCACTTTTTTTCAAAGGTTTTCTAGTTGGATAATGCTAACATTAGAGGGCTTTAAGATTTTGCGTCTAAAGTTTATGATCCTCTCTGAGAACAGCTCATTAAAAAGACTCATTAGAGAGTGAGATATTAGTGTATAGGAGGGGTCCATGTTTTCATTCAGTCCTTTGTCCAGCGACCTTTAGACCAATGACACACCTAATGAGTTTCGAAAACCCAGTTATGTTTTACCCATGTTTGTTTTTCATTTGGACAGGAAATGCCAGTATTTTAAAAGTTAATTTTAACACGCTTATCAATGTAGAATAGGTCAATTTTAAGCTAATTATTTCCATAGTAAGTAGGAGGCAACTAAACAGCTGTCTCAAATCATCTTGTCCTATTTTCACATGTCTGGGACTACAGCATTGTATACAGTGCTGAGGAGGGACAGGGAAATGCAGAAAGAGGACGGTTCCTAAGGTCAGGGAATACATAACCTTTCAGGCGAGAGAGATCTCAGATGCATAGTCACAGTAGATTAAAGATGGAAGAAGTATTATGAGGAATACGCATGGTTTGTATTATTATTATATTATTATTACATTGACGTATGTGGAAGAGAGAAATGTCTGGTTCTTGGTGCCCTTTGGAAAACCTGTGTTCAGTGGTTGATTCTTTTCCCCCCACAAGGTAGCCCTTGTTAAGACACAAGTCCTGTTCTGTTGAGTTTTGTAGCTGAGTCTCCTAGAATAATAACTGACTTGAAGAAAGGGTTAAACCCAAGGAATGAAAAAATAAAGGAAGGGCTATGATGAGGATTGATCCTTCCAATGAAACATTTTTATCAGTTTGTGTCATAGGATGTCTTAGGAAAATGAAGCAGAAGTTCTCTTACGTTAATTTCTTCTTGTGAAATTAGTTTCTTCTGCTCCTTTCTGAAACCCCGTTTAAATTATTAATGTTAAAACCAGAGTCTGGCCGGGCGCGGTGGCTCAAGCCTGTAATCCTAGCACTTTGGGAGGCCGAGGCGGGCGGATCACGAGGTCGGGAGATCGAGACCATCCTGGCCAACACGGTGAAACCTCGTCTCTACTAAAAATACAAAAAATTAGCCGGGCGTGTTGGCGGGCGCCTGTAGTCCCAGCTACTCGGGAGGCTGAGGCAGGAGAATGGCGTGGACCCAGGAGGCGGAGCTTGCAGTGAGCCGAGATCGCGCCACTGCACTCCAGCCTAGGGGACAGAGCAAGACTCCGTCTCAAAAAAAAAAAAAAAAAAAAAAAAAAAACCAGAGTCTATGCTGACATTATATTTCTAAAATATGTCTATTGATTTAAAAAAACTCCTTTCATAAAGTGGAGGCCAATTAAATTATTTTTACATTCCAGACTAAGTTGTATATATTGAATTACGCAATTTCTATGCTTTGCTCAGTCTTTCATTTCAACTTTTAGATTTTTTTTATTTTTAAAGTCACCATTCCTATTTTCTTTCTTTAAACTTTCAATAATGTTTTAAGTTCCTATTTGCATCGTGCTGTAAAGAAATTGGTATAGTTTGTTGTAGAATAGAATCTAAAGCTCGAAAATGACTTTGGAAATGATCATCTGCTCCACAGTCCTTTCTTAAAGTTGAAAAGACAGAATCTATTGGAGGTCACACAGCGTAAGACGTAGCTGAGATGGTAACTCTGGTTGAACTCCACTCGACGGTGCCTTTCCCTCTATCTTGCTGCAGTCACACACAATTAGGTGTGTATGGAGACTCTGAACAAGGAGACGTACGCGAAGACCTCTCTGAGTCACAGTGGGATTTGAAATGCGCTGCTTTGGTGTTGACATTACCCACGGTGCTATCATCTGTTAGATCCTTTGGTGAATGGAAAGGCCTTTGGAAAAAATAAAGTACCCCAGTATAACCCCGCAGATACCAAGCAAAAGTCCTGCCGGCTGAGCAATCCACTTGCTGACTCGAGTCCGTGCCGCAGTTGGAGTTCATGCTCCATTTTTTGCTGTGATTAGATAATAGCTAACTTGAAATATCCCATAAATGTTATGTCTTTACCAAACTGACGAAATGTTGTAGAAAATAACCTGGTTTCTATGTGTTTCCAGCTAGAACATGTGGATCCAATCTGCGTGGGCCCAGCGGCGTCATTACCTCCCCTAATTATCCGGTTCAGTATGAAGATAACGCACACTGTGTGTGGGTCATCACCACCAGCGACCCAGACAAGGTAAGGCTCCACCGCCAACCCCTGTGGTTAATGCACACCACACTCTTATAGGATCTACTGTTGAAGCGAACAGCCCAGCAAATGCTATGTATCCTTACACTTTACTGTTTGGGTTTTAAATTTCCGGCTGCATCCTGTGTCTAGATGCCACATTCATTGTAGAGCAGCCTGAGATTCAGATGCAAAGTGAGTATTCTCAGTGTGGTGCTATCTAGTGCTTCCGGAGATAGAGTCTGTGTTCCTCCTTTATGTATCATAGTGCTTTCTCTTATGTTACGTCTTTTTCAACTGAGGTGTCATCCGCTGTATTACAAGCTTTCTTAAATACCACATTATTTATGCATAGTATGATTAAGTGTTAGAAATGGTCCTACTATACTCAGACACGAAAATACTGTCTTTTGGCCGGGCTCGGTGGCTCAAGCGTGTAATGCCAGCACTTTGGGAGGCCAAAGTGGGTGGATCACTTGAGGTCAGGAGTTCTAAAAGTAATGTGGCCAACATGGTGAAACCCCACCTCTACTAAAAACAAACAAAAATTAGCTGGGCTTGGTGGCAGGCACCTGTCATCCCAGCTACTCTGGAGGCTGAGGCCGAGGAATCGCTTGAACCCAGGAGGCAGAGCTTGAAGTGGGCCAAGATTGCACCACTGCACTCCAGCTGGGGTGATAGAGCAAGACTCCATATCAAAAAAAGATAAGAAACAATACTGTCTTTTGAATCGTTTTCTACAGTTCATGTGTTTCTTCTCATAAGCTATGTGTTTGTCAAGAATTAAACATCTGAGCATGTTTTCCTATTTCTTATCTTAAATACTTTGCATAAAATATATATTTCCTCCAGGGTAGTAACAGAGGGCAATACTAAGTTATTTCTCTATAAGTTTGCATACATAGTTTCCAATTGTTACTACATTTTAGATCTTAGGATAGAAATCATATTCATAATCATTTTAAATCTTAGGATAGAAATCATATTCATAATCATGTTTCATTAGCTATCAAATCAATTTTTTTACTCATTTTAAGTTCAATATAGACACTTGCCAGTGGAAAGAAAAAATAAGGTAGACATCTTCATATTGATTTGACTTAAAAAAAACTGTCAGGAACCTATTATAGGTATGGATTTCACTTAAATTACATAATATTAAAATAATTATATTTATAGTAATATTAAATTTACTGAACCCCACTATTTACCAATTATTGAGTTATTACCAACAGTTCTGTGTCTAAATGATCATCTCTTCATTTTTACATTTTATTAAAATATCCATCTTATTTATATAGTTTCCTCTCAAAGCTGTTGAGTTCCCAGTTCTAAAAGAGAAATGTTCTGATTTTAGATTCAGTAAAGTGTTCATTACAGATGCCTTTGGTTTTGGTTGGCGTGTTTTAGTTCTAAAATCTCAGTTATTATTTATGTAAAAATTCAAGCTTTAATGGGCAGAGCTGGGTAAAACTCTGGGGTGTTGCAGGCTTTCTGAAACACTGAGGAATTTCTGGGCTGTCTTTGCTGTGACAAAAGCCTTCAAGTTTGATTCTGGTATTTCTCAGTATGCTGGAGCTGTGTTGTACCCTGGGACGTCAACTATAGTGGTACAAACCTTGTTTTTTCTATATGCTACTCAATGGTTTGTTATTCAATTTTTTACCAAGAAACTATTGTTTTTCAGTACTTGCAATCATCACTTTAGAAACCAGCTCTACCACTTTGTAGTTGCGTGAATTTGGGCAAAGAGATATCGTAATAGCGTTTACCTTAGAGAGTAGTTGTGAAAAATAGAGAAATCCACATGTTGCGTAAGTAAATGCAATATCATTATCTGTTATAAGCTGCTAATACTGGTAGTGGAACATAAGCATAAGATAAATAGAAAAAAACACATTAACAATTTGTTAACTATTTACTAAGCCATCTCATTAATTTGTCTAATAAAAAGGAGAGTTTTATTTCAAACTGAATTAAAGTTATATAGTATATAACTAGTTTATTGATAATTATGTTTACTAATTTCTGCATTTACGTACTTTTAAATAATTAGGATATTCTGTTTGGTCTCCAGAAAGTTAAATCATACGATATTTAGAATTTAGAAAAGTTCTGAAGGTTAGGTAGTAGAACTTTACAGAGGAAATAGCTGAACAATTGAGTTTGTTTTGGGGGTATATTAGGTGTTGACTTGAATTAACAGTAAATAGATTACATGCATTTCCATAGGGGCTCAAATAAAGGCAAATATTTTATATTAAAGGGATTGAGATGTGATCGAGACCAGAAGTATCTGATTGTGACATTTTAAAAATACAGAATTATGTTACTTCTGCAATTTGAAGGCAGAAGGAACTCTTCTTGGATTTGTTTTAGAGAAAATATAGCTAAAAAGAATTAATTAGATCAAATCAAGGGAATAGTTTAGTTAACCTGGGTATGTTCCAAATGGTTTTATGAGAATTGCATGAATGTATCACAAACTTTAAAAGTGTATGAAAGTGGAGATTACATACAATTAGAAACGGTGGGCAGGAGAAACACCGCCATCAGGGCTCTCCAGGAAGCCCCCTGCGTCTGCTGCCTGTGATGAGGTTGCACCAAGCCCCTCTGCTGCCCACCTCCCTGCTCTTAGCCCGCTTCACAGTTGCAGAGCCTCAGCCCTCCGTCAACGGCTCCCTGAAGCTCCTGCTTTTTGCCCCAGGCTCTGCCCTCAGAGTTTGCAAAGCCTGGAGGAGTCCTCTCCTTCTTTTTGACACAGCCCCACCTGGACTGAGAGGGGGCTCCCACCGCCCCTCCTGGCTGGAGAAGGGGTGCTCAAATGCGCCCCTCTAATGGGTCAGGCAGGAAACTCTGAGGTGAATTCTCACAGCTCTGCAGCCATCCCTAGCAGTATGGAGCCAAATGCCTGCAGGGACCCTGCCTCAGTATTGCACTCACAGGCGGGATTGCTTTCCATCCCCCTCTTTCGCGTGTTTTGAAGTCAAATGAATGGGCTCCCGTCTAGCAAGGCTGGGCTTTATGGGGATCCACGAGGAGACGAACTTGAACACGCACTAACATCACTTCTTCCCGTAGCCCTTTCAGTGGAGAGGAGGGAAGTACACCCTAACAGCTTTCTAGAAGGAGGTGTGAGAGGCAGAGGTTGGAATCTAATACAGTACTTCAGATGAAAGATGGTAAGGTCTGAAACAGAGCAGACACCATGGAGTGGTGCAGGGGAAATTACCCCAGACTTGTCTCAGATGGAGACTTAGCAAGATTGGAGACCTTCCAGCACAGGGAGGGAGGAACACAGGACCCCCGAGCACAGGGAGGGAGGAACGACCTTACACCCCTGCAGGCTTCCCCCCTGCAGCTGCCTCCAGTAGGTGCTGTGGGTGTGGGAAACAGGAGAGAGGGAGATGACACCGTGGGTGAGAGTCAGACCCGAGGCAGGTGAGCATTCCTGCTGCTTCCGCAGAGGAGCCTCGGTAGATCTCTGCTGTCATTGAACAGTTACTAATAATGCCTCTACTGCATTCTCACAGTCTTTCCAGTTCAGAACAATATATGTTGCATTGCGTGTATGAACAGACTTCAGGAACCCATTTCTTTATGTAGGAGATGTGTATGGTATTAGGCACAGGGATAGCAAGGTGCTTCCCGTCCAGCCAAGTCCATGGAATGCGCAGAGACACATTTAGAATTCACAGGTGTGTTGTTAGCCGAGAAAACCAGAAATGAGGATGACAGCGTGCAGAAAGCAGAATATAGTCCAAGAAAGCCTTGTTGATGCCGTTGTTTTTCTCTCAAGGTCAATTGGAGGTAAATTTTGCCTTAACTGTAGTGAGAATGATCTTCCACCTATAACTGCCATCGCAGAGTTCTAAAAGACTCAAGCGTTTTGCCCTCGAGTGGAATACCCACAGTTTCCACCGGAAAACGCTGCCACCAAGCTAAATCTTCAAGGGAATTCACATCTTTCTGATACTTTCAAAATTCATTTAAATCCAGATTACACATCAATAATAATAAATATTTTTATTGTATATGAAAGATGTGCCTATAGCACATTTTAGTTTCTATTATTTTCGTACACATACTAGAATAATTGAAATTCTATCTAGAAAGAAGCTTAGAGTTCCTATTGTTTCAACCTGTTACTACTTGACAGAGAGGAAGTCAGGATCCAGGAAAGTGAAGCTCCTTGTCATCCCATTGCACTGTGAGAACGCTTTATTAGCTTGCTTGCTTTCCACCATAAAGAAATGAAAGAACAGGTTGTTTGCTACCTCAATAGGATATTTTTGGCTGTAAGTAACAGAAGAGCCAACTAAAAACCGGAAGTTTGAGGGATACCTCATTTCACATAACAAAGGGGCAGAGCCAGGGAGCTTCCAGGCTGTATTCAGTAGCTCCGTGATAGCATTGCAGCTCAGGTGTTTGACATTGTTCTGCTCCACTCTCCAGAGCGGAGACAGTATTTCCCCTCAGTTCTCAAGACGTCTGCAACCACCTGAGGCTTTAGTTCCAGATTTGGTCATGTTTAATGAAATGTGGCATGTTTGGCTAGAGATGGAAGACATGTTTCCTAGAATTTGTCTTGCTAACTTCCTTCATGTCCCGTTGAGTCAAATGCCTGTGGTCCAGTTCCCACGGAGCCAAGGAAAGAAATATCTAGAAGCCAGGAAGAGGAGCCGATGGTTAGTGTATGGTGACCAGTGGTATCCATCACAACCAGGCAAGCAAGACACCGAGGAAAGAGGTTGGAATTAACACTAGTATATCTTTTGCATATGATGTGATTCCTATCACACTATCTTCCTTTTACTTTAGTTTTATGGCTAACATCCATTAAAACTCATGATGTACGTTCTTTGATTTCTTGAAGTGGACTTTTAAACTTGTCCACAACATAAAATGACCAGTAATGAATTTAGGCAGCTTGGGTTTATTCTCTTCTCTCCTTTTAGAAGTTTATTTTTTCTCTCTCGTCTTTGTGTACACTTATGCAGACATTGTATATATTTTCTTGATTGTAAGGACTAATAATTAACACATCAAATTTCAGTTATTTTGTGTTATATATCTTCAGTAAACTATTTGCCCTTTGTCATTTATCTCGGAGAAATGTTCAGAGAAGGAGCAAGGTATTCCAGGTTGACATACAGGCACAACCAATACTGTTAGCAGAGTGCCACTTAGACACCTGAAGGCATCTCAATTAAGCAGAATTACCATCCAAATTAAGCAGCAGCCATTGCCATTAAGTATAATTAGGCTTAATTTGATTCCTTGGGAGACATTCCAAGTAAGTGGGTTTCTCAATTAAGTGCACGTTGATGAAAGTATTACGTATTGAACATAAGAGAAAAGAAGAGTTACATAAAGTTTCCCGGCAAGGACTCTTGTCAGAAGCATCGATGAAGCATTTTGGATGTGAAGAATTTGCATACTTCCGTTTGTATGTTTGACCTGGTCTGCAAACTTTAAGAAATAAGATAGGACAGAAAACTAAAGTAAGTTTCAAATGCCAATTATCTATTAGTCAATACACTCTTCTCTTTTTTTTGAAACATTTAATCCTCTCTTGATTCATACTCTTTCCTAGTCTTATTTCGGCTTTGACTGTTGTATAACCAAGTGCTGTCATGGGTCACTTTATTGCTAGTATTTATGTAAAACTCCTCATACAAAGTAATTACTTGTGGAAGCTTAACATCTCTCCTAATAATGCACATGACATGTTATCATGCTTTATCATGTGAAAAGGAACACGAAATATCTATCATTAGAAAATCTAAAACTATTGGAAGAAAGTAGATCTTCTACACAGGAAATTCTAAAACGAAAGATCTCTCAAGAAGATTCCTTTAGTGGAGAGGCAGATTTTTAAACAATTGGAACGGCTCATTCCAGGGCATTCTGGTAGAAAGTCAATGCAAAGTAATATAGTAATATGATATTTATAAATATGTTTTATTGTAGACACATTTGACAATCTAGCTATTTTCAGAACTCTTGATGAGTCCTGCAGTCAGAATTCTTGAGAAAGTAATATATATTGTGAGATATGTGTTATAGTAATTAAGATAAAATTCTCCCAAAAGTTTATCCCTGAGGTCTTCATTGGAAAGCTTAAATATGTCATGGAGGACCTACCTTCTACTAACTTCTTTTATGTATAAATGTATGCATGCATGCATATATATATGTGTGTGCGTAGATAAACACACCTATATGTACACGTATGCAATATGTCAGCTGGAATGAGAGGTGTGTGTTCTAAGTTAAAAATTTCTGTTATATAGCACTCAAATACATATGTAGATAAATACATAGATATACACCCACATTTTAAATACATCCTGTGGTGACATAATTTCAGCTACTGATTCTAATTTGAGCTTGTTGTGGAATACTTTTGTTGCTATTAAAGCTCATTAAAAACTCTTTGAGGATTTAAAACACTCACAGCGTTAGTACATCTTACTGGTTTATTCTTTGTTTAGTTTTCTTTTTCTTTGTTTCCAGCTTTACTGATGTATAATTGACAAATAAAAACTGTACAGACTCAATGTGTAGTATGCAAGCACAATGAAATATTACTCAGCTATAAAAAGAAGGAAATCCTGCCATTGACAACAGCACACATAGATCTGATAGGTGTTCTGATGAGTAAAACAAAATATGTGAAACTTAGATTAGGGAAATAAATACTCAAAGATCCAGAACAATTGTTTTGTTGGTCAAGTGAATATCAGTACTTTATAACCCTCAAAAACACTTTCATGTGAATTTTCAAGTATTTCATTATGTTTATGTTTCATTATATATTTATAATAGAGATTATAAAATTATTTTTAAATGTATTAAGTAAATCAGTATGCTGAAACACATGTAATAGTGGCTTCTGTCAGTGGCAACTTTTCTAAGGCCTCAGATGAATTCCCACAAATGCTGGATGCCTGCACAGTCATTGGTGGGTTTGCGTCTCTGGCATCCTTGGGGGACCCATCCTAAACATTGAGCACTCACGATGTGTGGGAGGAGGAAGGAGAATGATGAGGATAAGGAGTCCAACTCTATGAAGAGAAAGCAGAATCACTTAATACAGCAAATAGTGACAGATCTGCAGAGGATGTTCAAGAAGGGCAAGTAGCAGAGGGTGTGAGGGAAGGGGGCAGAGAGATCTCAGAGGATGTGGAGGAAGCTCGGACATTCCAGAAATTGGGAGAGGGGAAGTAACCAGTCTTTCTGTACAGGTGCATTGCTTGGGAATATTGTCGGTAAACAAGGCTGGGAATCTGAGCTGATATCAGATGATAGGTATTACAGGCATTTTCTTTCTGCTTTCCCTTCCCTTCCCTTTCCCTTTTCCCTTTCCCCTTCCCATCCCCTTCCCCCTCCCCTCCCTTCCTTCCTTTCTTCCTTTTGTTTTTCTTTATTTACTTTTTATGTCTTCATGTATATTTTTATTTTTATTTTATTTTTAAAACTTTTAGGTTAAGGGATACACGTGCAGGTTTGTTATATAGGTACACTTGTGCCATGGTGGTTTGTTGTACAGGTTATTTCATCACCCAGGTATTAAGCCTAGTACCCAACAGTTGTATTTTCTGATCCTCTGCCTCCTGCCACCCCGCACCCTGCAGTAGTTCCTAGTGATTGTTGTTTCCCTCTTTGTGTCCATGTACTTTCATCATTTGGTGCCCACCTGTAAGTGAGAACATGCAGTATTTGGTTTTCTGCTCCTGCACTAGTTTGCTAAGGATACAGGCTTCATCCATGCCCCTGCAGAGGACAAAATCTCATTCCTTTTGTATGGCTGCATAGTATTCCATGGTACACAGGTAACACATTTTCTTTATGTGGTGTACCATCGATGGGCGTTTAGGTTGACTCCATGTATTTGCTATTGTGAATGGTGCTGCAGTGAACATACACCTGCATGTGTCTTTATGATAGAACAATTTATATTCTTTTGGGTATGTACCCAGTAATGGGATTGCTGAGTCAAACGGATTTCTCTCTTTAGATCTCAGGAATCACCACACTGCCTTCCACAAAGGTTGACCTAGTTTATACTCCCACCAACAGTATATAAGTATTCCTTTTTCTCCACAACCTCACCAGCATCTGTTAAATTCTGACTTTTTAGTAATAGCCATTCCAACTGGTGTGAGATGGTATCTTATTGTGGTTTTGATTTCCATTTCTCTAATGATCAGCGATGTTGACGTTTTTTCATATGCTTCTTAGCTGAATGTATATACTCTTTTGAAAACTGTTCATATCTTTGCCCACTTTTTAATGTTTTTTTTTTTATTTTCTTGAAAATCTAAGTTCTTTTTTCAGCAAACCTTCACATCCTCTGTGGATAAGGGAGGTGAGGTGGGTTGGGTGTGCCGGGGCTGAGCACATTCACAGCACACCAGGAGGGCTGGTGGAGGCTCCGGGGGGGAGCAGTACGGTGGTCCGTAGGTACAGTGGTGCCTAGACTGAACGGATGGCTTTATGTCCTGGGTCCATTCGTGTTTCCTTTTGTATTAACTCTATCCACCTTTAAATTTTGTTGTGAGGAATATGTAATCGATTTAAAGCACGTAGAATATTATTTGCCAAATACTAAGTCCTCCACCTTCTTTTTATTCTTTTTCTCAACTCTTCCTCCTCCTCATCCTCCTTTTTCTCATTCCGTTCCTCTTCCCTCTCCTCCTCCTTTTTCTTGTCTTTCCCCCCCTTTCCTTTCTACTCTCTTTGTTGTTTTCCTCCTCTCCTTCTCTTTGTCTCCTCCATCTTTTCCCTCTCCTTCTTCTCCTCCTCCTCCCTCTCCTTCTTCTCCTCCTCCTTCTCTTTCTGCTTATTTTAAATGACTAGGGTCAGAAAGATATAAACAGGGCCCCATATGACAGGAAAAGAGTTTATGTTTTATTGTCAAAGGAAATGGGGTGTCAATGTATTATGTTGATGAAAGGAATGGCATGAGAATGCGTATCCATTGGGAAGATTGGTCCACATCAGGGATGGCACAAAACTGGAAGCAGAAAAATCCAGAGCCTTATTCTAACTATGAAAGATGATATGAACCTAAATCAAGATGCTTGCATGTCATTTGGGGAGAAAAAAAAACGATAGATTTGAGAGATATCTCAGGGTTATGTAATTAGTCACAGCAATTTTTATTTTTACACTACACTTTTCTTAATGAACAACTTCTAATAAATAAGAAAAATTGCTTTAAACTTAATGCTTGCAAGAAAATCCTGATATGTTTATCAGATATGATTTTAGGGAAGGAGCTTTAACTTCGTTTATGATTCAGTGGATTTTTTTTACAGAACTTGAAGTAAGAAATTGAGGGAGATGAAGAAGAGGCATTCATTTGCATTTGAAGCATTTGAAGGTTAAGATAGAAATCTATGTTGTATATATTGGCTTAAGACATTTTGAAATGCAATTGGAATAGATATGGTTCAGTAGACTTCATTTACTTAACGAGGGGATTCATGGATTGGTGGAGAAGCAGAGATTAGACACAACACCCTTCCCTATAACACTGAAGGGAGCATCCCCCTTTTTCAATCAGACCTTTCCCAGTGCAAAGCCACAATGGCTCCGCCTAACTGCCATGTTCACTTTTCTCACATGCCACCGGGGAAAGGAGGACGCCTGGCCAACTTGCTTTGACAGATCCCTTATTTCATCATGGCTGTCATCATTAATCAATGTATCTATCTATCTATGTATCTTTCTTTCTTTCTTTCTCGCTCTCTCTCTCTTTTTTTTTTTTTTTTTTTTTTTTTTTTTTTTTTTTGCTATGTTCCGCTACACAGTTAAGTAGAGTCTTTATTTTTTTTTAACATTTATTTTTAGTTCAGGGGTCCATGTGCAGGATGTGCAGGTTTGTTACACAGGTAAATGTGTGCCATGGTGGTTTGCTGCACAGATCTTCCCATCACCTGGGTATTAAGCCCAACATTCCTTAGCTATTCATCATTAATCTTAAGGCATTGATTCATTATTGTGTCCTTGTCAACTCTCCAGCCTATTTATCTCTGTGTGCCAGCTGTTTCATTGTCAATGCCTTCCCCATTACTGCTGCTTAATAGTTGCAGCTTTTTTCATAAACTGAGTTTGGTTTTGGTGACGACTTCCCTCTCACGCCTCTGTCATCACCCCTTTCAAGACTGATTGTGGTTTTTTGGGGTTTTTTTGTTTGTTTGGTTGGTTGGTTTTTCTGCCACAAAGGCACCTACATTCTCCTCTTTCTGCTGGATTGATTTTCTTATAACACCCCAGTTCTTAACTTTTGGAACTAAGTGGATTTATTTTTACTGCCTCCTCTTGGAACTGAGAAATAAAATAGAAAACAAGGGCCGTGCTTTTGATTTGCTTGCAAACATGTATTACACACACACAGACACACACACACACACACACACACACACACACACACACACACAAGTACACCGTGGAGCCAGCATTTGTAGGAAGACTAATCCCTTATCAGTGTACAAGGTGAAGTGTTAAAGAGGTAAAGAATGACAGCACAGCTGTAGACAATAGACTTGCAACTGTTTAGCAAGTGTGAGTGAATGAACGTCTAGGTTTGTGTAGGAGTTATTTATGGACACTGAGGAAGACAAAAATTTGGGTAACATCCTGGGAGAAATTTTACAGGATTTACTCAGTTTTTTTTTTTTAAATAGAAGTTGCTTACGTTAGGGAAAAGGAAAAAATTCTAGTATTCAATAGTAGAGTAGGAAAATTATAGTTAATGATAATTTATTATATATTTCAAAATAGCTAGAAGAGAAGAATTTTAATCTTCCAAACACCAAGAAAGATACATGTTTGAAGTGATGAGTATCTCAGTTACACTGTTTGGTCATTATGCATCATATACACGCACCAAAATATCACGTGTACCCCCAAAATACATACAACTATAAATCAAAATAAAAGTAGCTTAAAAAGACAGAACTTCAGTGATTGTATACCCAGAATATACTCAAAAGAATGAACATTAGTATCCATAAAAAAAAGGTTTAAAAATGTGTTTGTTTGTCTGTTTTTGTTTTTTTGAGATGGAGTCTAGCTCTGTCTCCTAGGCTGGAATGCAATGGCATAATCTTGGCTCACTGCAACCTCTGCTTCCTGAGATCAAGAAATTCTCCTGCTTCAGCCTCCCGAGTAGCTGTGATTATAGGCGCCTACCACCATGCCCAACTAAGTTTTGTATTTTTAGTTAAAACAGGGTTTCACTATGTTGGCCAGGCTGGTCTCAAACTCCTGACCTCATGATCCACCCACCTCAGCCTCCCAAAGTGCTGGGATTACAAGCATGAGCCACTGTGCCCGGCCAGCTTAAAAAATGTTTTTACTTGTGTTTCTGTTTTGTTTTCTGTGAGTAAGACGTGTGTATTTATATGGTTTAAGATACAGGGAGGTGTAAATACCTATTTTCTTTGGAGCTCAGTTAGTTTTACAGGTCTTAGATGTGGTCCCTTTTTTTTTTAACCTTTTAATATGTTACGTATTTATTTTATGCATTTGAACTTTTTTTTACAATGTTTATCATTTGTACTATTTTTCTTACTTAAATACAGTAGTAATGATATGAGTAACAAAAACAAAGCAAAACCTTTTATATTCAGCAATTGTTTAAATTATACACTCTTAGGTAACTGGGAAGGAGTGTGAGAAAAGTTACTAAAAGCCCAGTTTGTGCAGAGATGTCACTTTAGAAGGAAGACGTTAGAAAATAAACAAAAAACCCAACTAAATAAAACATATTCAAATGGTGCCACATACGTTAGGAGAATGAAATAGGGGGAAGAAATAAATTCTTGAAAATATTAATAAAATGCAGAAAAATTACAACCATGTATAACTTCTCCCTCCCAGATCATGACCTAGCAAAGAATGACATTGCGTTCTAAATGCTTCTACTTTCTTTTTGACTTCATATTATCTTGTGAACACAGTTCTGGGCTAACAGAATGCGATTAAAAATAATTACTAAATGGATGGTTTGTTTTTGTTTTTAACTTTTAAGTTCAGGGGTACATGTGCAGGTTTGTTACAAAGGTAAACTTGTGTCATGGGGGTTTATTGACAGGTTATTTCATCACCCAGTAATTAAGTCTAGTGCCTATTAGTTGTTTTTCTTGATCCTCTTCCTCCTCCCACCTTTCACCCTCCAATAGGCTCCGTGTTGTTGGTATTTTTAACCAGTCACTTGTTTAACATGTAAGTCTTTGGTTTTTTTTTTCATTATTAACTATAATAGTGTCTTTAAATGCCCAGTGGATAAATTTTTTCACAGATCCAGGATATTTGCCTTCAGAAAAATTTCTAGAAATAAAATTTTACTGAGTTAAAAAATAAGCATATTAAGGGAGAGTTTTAAGTGGGGAACTCTGATTTTGCCAAGTAGGCTAAAATAAATTTTGGATTGCTATGGCACTCATCTGTGTTCAACCGTAATGTGTGTGTGTGTGCATACATATGCCTGTGAGTGTGTGTTTGTGCATGTGTGTGTGCATGTGCGTGTGTATGTGCATGTGTGTGTATGCATGTGTGTGTACGTGTGTGTGTGCGTGTGTGTGTGTGTGTGTGCCATTAGCGATACTGACCAAGATGCAGGTGGAGGAAAGGAGGGTTCCCAAGTCTTTCCAGATTCTAAAACTCGCTCATCGGTTGATGTTTTGTGGCTTCCATGCCACTAGACTTCCTTTAATGAATATGATACAAATCTGTATTCTATGTCATTATTTTAACATCTCACTTTCCATCTTTCCCCACCTACTACTGTATTATTTACAGTAGATTTTTTGTTCTTTGTGGGTTGGATTTTCTTTTCCCTCATACGGTTATGTCCATCTGTAAGAAGGTACTGAATTTTTACTCTAAACCTCCCCAGTGTTTTATGAGATGAGTGGTACTGATGCGTAAGGTTAGGGCTCCTCCTTCACAGAGTTTCTGATGGAGCGGAGAAGGCAAGCCCTGCAGTGCACACAGGCACGCGCAGCTCACCGGGGATTGTCTGCACCCCTCGCTTCTGCAGAAGCCTCTGGGCATGACTTCCTCTCTCTCTCTGAATGCTAGCCCCTGCCTTCCTGGAGGGCCATACATCTCCTCTCCTTCCTCAGTGACTAACTTTATAGATACTACTTTTTTCTTTTTCTGTTTTTAATTTTACTTGTTAAAATTTTTATAGCAGTTGTATGTCCAGTTTTGTCACATGGATATGCTACATCCTGGTGGGGTTGGGGCGTGTAGTACACCCATCACCTGAATGTCAACATGGTACCCAATGTGCAGTTTTAAGCCTTGCTCTCCTGCCTCTCTCCTCACTTTCGGAGTGACCAGTGTCTGTTGTTGCCATTCTCATCTCCATGTGTACCCATTGTTTGGTTCTCATTTATAACTGAGAACATGTGGTATTTGACTTTCCATTTCTGGATTATTTTACTTAGGATAATGGCCTTCAGTTCTATCCATGTTGCCGAGAAATATATTATTTTGTTATTTTTATGACTGTGTGGTATCAATGGTGTAAAGATACCACATTTTCTTTATCTAATCAACCATTGTTGGACACCTAGGTTGACTCTATGATTTTGCTATTACGAATAGTGTATAACGAACATACGAGTGCAGGTGTCTTTTTCATAGAATGATTTCCTTTCCTTTGAGTAGATACTAGTAGTAGGATTGCTGAGTGAAGTGAGAGTTCCAGTTTTAGTTCTTTGAGAAACCTGCATAGTGTTATCCATAGAGGCTTACTAATGTACATTTCTACCAATGGTATTTGCTTTCTCCACATCCTTGCCAACATTTAGCATTGTTTGACATTTTAATAATAGCCATGCTGACTGGTGTGAGATGGCATCTCATTGTGGTTCTAATGTGCATTTCTTTGATGATTAGTGGTGTTGGGCATTTTTTCATGTGTATGTTCACTGCATGCAGTCTTATTGCCGTTAAACAATGAGTGGTCCCTGTAATTTTCACTGCCCATTGGGATGCTCTGTGAATCTGGATTCTAAATGCAATGTGAGGCGTCTGTAACATGGAAGTGAATAGGAACTGGAAGAATCAATCAGTAAATGGTGATGAAATCCTACAAAAGACCCTTTACCCTAAGCCACTGTGTTACAGAAGGACAAATGAAATTGCCTTCTCTAGCTAGACAAGGTCAAATCAAGGAAATATATAGCCAAAAAAGTTCTCCTGAAAGTCTACTAGTGATAATTAGGTTCCACTAACTTATGTCAAAAAGTACCATGAAAGAAATTCGTGGAGGCCATGAAGACAGTAAAAGACAATAGAAATATCTAGGTTTTTGTATCATCCCGCCATCTCATTCCCCTTTTTCTTTTTTATTAATTTTTTTTGCACACAAAACAATAAACATTTTCTAAAAATACATACAAACAAAAAGATGCATATCAAACACATTAGGAAGGTTGCACATGGGAAGACGGGGAATAGAAATGGGGAGTGGGAATTAAAGAAAATAAATGAGAGAGGGACTTTGTATGGATCAATGATAATAACTCAATCCTCTATTTGACAAAGAAGAAGGAGAAGGAAGCGGAAGAAAAAGAAAGTGGGATAAAGGATCAGAAAGGGAGGAAAATAGAAAAAATTAGAGTATGACTCCAGGGTAGACCTGTTTTGTTGGTGCTGGATTGGTTGGTTGGTTTGTCTGTTGTATTTTTCATATGTTTCGCCATGTTGGCCAGGCTGGTCTTGAACTCCTAGCCTCAAGTGATCAACCCGCCTCGGCCTCCCAGAGTGCTGGGACTACAGGCGTGAGCCACCACGTCCAGGCCCCACATTGCTTCTGGCCTCCGTGGTAGACCTCCCAGACGGGGCGGCCGGGCAGAGGCGCTCCCCACATCCCAGACGGGGCAGCCAGGCAGAGGCGCTCCTCACTTCTTCCCAGACGGGGCGGCCGGGCAGAGGCCCTCCTCACTTCCCAGACGGGGCGGCCGGGCAGAGGCGCTCCTCACCTCCCAGATGATGGGTGGCCGTCATTCCCCTTTTTCTCTAGCCTTTCCATTCCTTCTTCCTCTCCCATTCACTCTAAGAGTCTTTTCTCAAATACACACTTTCGAGGTCTAGGTTTCTTTTAGGGCACTAATACAGCATGAGAAGAATCAGTTTGGAGTTCACAGACCTGGGCTCCCATCTTGACTTTGCGCATTTTGTAGCTATTTCATCTCAGAAAAGACACTGAAATTCTTGACTCTCAATGTCCTCATATGCCATATAACTGTGATGATGATAATAATAGGTACCTTCACTAATGGTATCATTTCTGTGTTTCTCAGAGAAATGATGCATGTGGAAATGCTTTTAAGTAATTAACATTACTGCTATTAATATTATCCTTCTATTAATATAATTTCTTCTTTGGACCTTGAATTTCTTAGCATCCCATTATTTCAAGGGCTCTTCCTGTGCCGTGCAGAAATAAGTTATATGATCAAGTTTGCTGAACCCAGCACTACAAGTTCAAATGGGTCCTGGAATCTCTGGGTGTCTTTTCTAGCGAACAGATCCAGAAAAAATCGGTTGTCTGTCACTGACCAATTTGCCTCCACAGTAAATCCCTTACCCTGGTCACTCATCTCGTTAGGAAATCCAGAAAACTCACCTTCATTCCGCACAGCTTTCCTCCTCTGTCACCTCCAGCTGAGCAATAATTCCTTCACCTCTTGGATATCTTTGGGCTTCAACCCCTCTTCCATTCTCACTGTGTCCACTCTAGGGGCCTCTTAGTAGTCCTGCTATGTGTTTTGTTTTAATGCCTCATAGCTGTTTGTCTCTCCTCACTCTCCATTTTCTATTTTATCTTCCATGATAAATCTGAAATGTACTTTCCAAAAATGTAGATATATGTATAAAATAAAATCAATATGTGATCGTTATTTTAAACATGATATAATACAGTCAAATACCAAGCAAAAAGTGAAGATCTTGAAATGCTTTAATCTCAAGGTAATCAGTGATTATAATTTTGGGTACCTATTTTTAAGACTTGTGTCTCTGTGTTTGTAAACACAAAGACCCTGTTCTTTTCCTTTATCGTCTTCCATTTTTCGTCTTCCTTCTCCTCCTTGTTGTTCTTCTTAACGGTGTCTTTAAATTTTAGATGATCTTCCACACATTTGCGGATTGCTTTGCCACTTTACAATATGTTGCATATATTCCCAGATGCACTTTATTATTTGTAATGGCTACTTAGTATTTCTTCCCATCATCTTCCTCCTTTAAATCCCTGTTCAGACCATGCCTACTCTTTGAAATCACAAACAATCATTCCATGGCTATCTTCGTGTTCACACCAATGGCAGTTATTTCCATAGGACAAATTCTTTGAATTGGAATTATGGTAATGTTGTTGCACATTTGAAATATTGATACTTATTGCCCAAACACGTACCATGTGGTAAAACAGAGCTCATGAAGGTTCCTGCCACAGGGTACACACATCTGTATTTCAGCAGCGTTGATAGCAAAGTTAAAATCAGAGGATATTATTCTTCGGCATAATATCCTTCAATACTTCTCCATGGTCCTTTATATGTCACCAGTCTTTCATGACAGGTCGCCAGACCACCATGGCAGTCTCACTTCTATTCATTTATCTTTTCATTCCAATTCTGCTGTCATACTGGGCTACTCTGGGACCTCGAATCATGGTGCTGCCACAGGACGCTTTCCTTTTCAGACACCATGAGCAACTACTGGGCGGCAGGTGAACATGGGGTACTACTGAGTCACTATTCGTCATTGGAGGAGTGGACACGGGGTGCCATTGAGGCACTATACATCATTGGGGGAGTAGACACAGGGTACCATTGAGACACCATTCATCATTGGGGGAGTGGACATGGGGTGCTATTGAGGCATGATTCATCATTGGGTGAGTGGACCCGGGGTACCACTGAGACACCATTCATCATCGGAGGAGTGGACATGGGGTGCCATTGAGGCACGATTCATCATTGGGGAAGTGGACACGGGGTACCGTTGAGGCACGATTCATCATCGGGGAAGTGGACATGGGGTGCTTCTGAGGCATCATTCATCATTGGAGTAGTAGCACACATTTCACAATGTTTTTGCAAACCAACATACTATTTAGGGACTGGCCGTATAACTTATTATCTGATCCAAATGCTGAACCAATGGCGTTATTACCCTTAAGTTACCTTTGGAGTAAAGGGTGATAATGCTATTAATAATCAACCTAGAAATAACCAAAGACTGTATCTGTCCCAGGCAAACCAAAACCTGTGTCACCTACATAGGGGACTAAGGGGAAAGTGTCCAGAGGTAGAGGAAGCTGTGATGTGTTTTACCCTGGAGAGAATTGTAAAATGATTATCTCCATGCTCCAAGCATTTCCACAGAAGGCCGGAAATAGGGCCTCAAAGCAGAGGAAAGCAAGCCTCAAGCAGTGAGAGGCTGTTGGGGCCAATTCAGGACTTGCTCACCTCTAAAAGGAGACACTGTGCCTCTTTTTAAAGAGTTTTTGTTTGTTTCTTAATGGTACATAATGAGACATGCTGTTTAAATTATCTTTTCAAGGAAGCCTATGTCTAAAACCTCTTTGAATTTCCAGTCTTGTGCACAGTGTTTGGCAAATAGTGAAGACCCATAAATGGTCATGAATAAATGATAGTAATAG
Organism: Hylobates moloch; assembly: GCF_009828535.3. Classification (NCBI taxonomy): domain Eukaryota; kingdom Metazoa; phylum Chordata; class Mammalia; order Primates; family Hylobatidae; genus Hylobates; species Hylobates moloch. Next base: position 124,721,142 of record NW_026652283.1, read on the forward strand.
TGGCCAAGTTTGGAATGTTTTCCCCCACTAGAGAGGCAGCGAGGGTCTGCCATAATTAAAGGTCTTTTGTTAAAAATATGTACAGCTATCTCCAAGCCACGAATTCCACAAATCTACATATTATTTGGGTCCTAAAAATGGCCAAATATATTGTACTAATACATCTCCAGAGAAACAAAACATTATTTTCATAGAATTGTCTTCTGAATGTGACACACAAAATATATTTGTGGCAGTGAAGCTCAGTCGTGGGTAATATTTGGAATGCAGTTGGCCGCCTGTATTGTGTTCCATTGCACTTGCCATTCTGTGTTTTTGATGGTGCCATTACCCTGCAGTTTCCACCAAAGTGCAGATTACATAGAGGATACTGCAAAGGACTGGGTGCTGGGTTCTGCTTGGCTTAGCAGTTCTCTAAGTGAGGCTTTATGGGTGTATTTGAAAACTGCATTTGTGACCTGCTGATTGTTTTGGTGGCTTTCCTGTGAAGTGTGAAGTGTGCTGAGATCTGTCCATGGGGGTAAGCCCTACGGCAGTGAAGGGAGAGGGGCATCCACCAAGGTTGACTCTTTTGGCAATCTTTCTATGATCAGAGGCTGAGCAGCTAGGCTTGAAACCCGATAAAGCTTTGAGAGAGGAGAAGTTAAATGTTAAGTCATGTCTTTCATTTAAAGGTGCGTACAGTAGAGAGACGCAATTACCATTATCCTCGTTAACAGGTGGCACAGGCAGCACCTACTACAATGGGTGCTAAAGGCAATAATAGAGTGATATTGAACTTTTCCATTTCTGAGAGAGAGAGAGAGAGAGAGAGAGAGAGAGAGAGTGTGTGTGTGTGTGTGTGTGTGTGTGTGTGTGAAAAAGAAGTTTGTATTTTGTTTATAATTTTGGCTTAAGGACCAAACAAATTATCTCAAGCCACAGGGTCCTTCCTAAATTCCTTTTTATATGTATTTCTATTTTTATTATTATAAATTTTGAAAATCTTTGTGGGTAGATAGCCAATAAAATCAATTGAACTCACGGACATACAGAGTAGAAGGATGTTTATCAGAGGCTGGGAAGGGTAGTGGGGGTTGTGGGGGAGGTGAGGGTGGTTAATTGGTACCAAAAACCATGGAAAGGTTCCCTCCTAAATTTTACCATAACAAACAAAAGTCTCCATAATTAAGTGTTACGTGTTTATAAAATCCACCTAGCAAATTGATGATTCTGAATAGTTCCTGTGTTTTGTGCTACCGGGTTTTGTGAGGAGTCTTACGTAGTAAGTGGAATATGGAATAATACATATTTAAGAATATCTAGAGCGAAAAGTTAATGTCAAATTCCTCTATATTCTATTTGTTCTGTCGTTGCATGGGATTGAAATCACCAGTTTTAATATTCTCTCATTTAACACGGGGAGAACAAAATCTATTCAAATACGTGCTTTCTGGGAGCTGTTTTAATGTCACATTTGACTGACTTCTGGAACCCTAAACAGTATTATTAAAATGCTCCACTATGTATATTTCATAGAAAAACATTTGGCATCAAAGATTTTGCCTATAACCATACATCTGTCTGCCTAACCATACGTCTATCTATCTATCTATCTAAAATTATAGATACAGAATGAAATGAATAGGAAATGAAAAGAAAACTCAAATATGATAGGCACATATTTTATTTTTATGCACCCTCACATTTGAGTTATCAGATTCAAGTGTACATGTACCTCCATATTTACTTTAAATTTGTATGTAAAATACGTTTGTTCTGTAGAATTAAAGAAAATGAGCTAAAGTTATACAAAAGCTTCAGTGAAGCAAGTGTTTAAGTTCACCCAGTTGTGGAATTTTTGAAAATGGGGCTCACTGCATGGAATTTAAACCTGTCAGCATCCCAATTCACCTCCACCTTCTGACCTGCCAGGGCCACCTGCCCCCACCAGCCCTCATCAGGAAGAGCAGGTGGGATGATTGGGCTAAATTCTTACAGCGTTCAGACTGTGATAATCAATGACCACACCAGAAATACCCTGATCGTGTCCCAAGAACAGAATGAAAACCTCTGTGAGCCTCATTATTGAAATAGTGCCTAAATCATCCCATTGGCTTCACAAGTCCTAGCCACATGCCCTGTCACAGTTCACAAGCACTGCTCACAAAAGCTCCTATCCATCTTTCCCTCCATCTCCCAGACATATTTCTCCCCGTTCTGCTTGTTTTCTGGCCTAGGTTTTGCTCATAATTTAATAATGCCTGCCAGGGTTTGCCTGTCACGGGTCCTATCGCTGCATCTGCCGAGGGCTCTCCTGGCTCCCTAGCCTTCCCTGGCGGCGGACTCCTCAAGCACAGTCTTCTTCGCTTCCTCCTCAGCCTGTGTGGTGTTTCCTGCTTCCGACAAGAGCCCCGGTGTCTGGGTTTCTCTTTAACACCCCTGACCCACTTGCCCTGTGTGCCTGCTTGCCAGGGTACTGTTGAGTTCCACTGACACTGTCACCAATGCAGGGGGCTCCCTGCCTGCTGGCTGTTCACACAGCGCTCTTGGCCTGCCCAGACCCAGCTCGCTTGACACACTATTGAAATCTCTTCTGCTTACTTTGTAGATTTACTCCCTCCCCTTCTCTGAAATATTGGCCCTCTGTGGAAGTTCTGAAGCTCTCAACCATTCTGATTAACAAAGCCAGGCTGAGAAGAAAAACTCTTAACAAGCTCAAGAAAACCAAGGTGCTGCCATTCATGGGTTGTTTCTCCCACCTGCTCAGATCGTCTTTGGCCTGGCCATGCTGTGCCTTGTTAGGCGAGATGTAGCTTCTTCATGGTTTCCAACAGAGCAGGAGCTGGGGGTACCAGTTATCTCAATTCCACACTTGTATTTCCTTGCTTCCCTTCCACCCTCCCTTCCCTTCAACGTGGGGTGGCTGTGACCCTGTTCTCTGCTCCCCCAGCTCCAGGCTCTCGCCAGACTCCCAGAGGAGGGCTTCATTGTCGTCCTCCTCAATCCCAACTTGGTTTACAGTGCTCAGTAGCCAGCAGGACTTCTGTAGTTGTTTCTCGCTCTTCTGACTTGATGTTGAACTAGTCTGGATCCCGTTTAAGATATTTCCTGCCACTTCGAATTGTGTTTTCTCATCAGCTCGTCTTTTCACTGTTCTTATAAAGAAAAATACAATCTTTTTTGCCTTGAGTGGCTATATCCATAAGAACTTCTTCTTGTCTACCTTCTTTTTGTATATTCTTCACTTGTATAAAAGGCATGAGCTTAGACATGCATTAAATACAGTCATGAAGAACACATAATATCAGCAATGAGCACACACACCCACATCCCATCTTTCAAAACTATAATGTTTACTTAATTTTTTTGAAAAATAAAATCAATCCTAGAGAAAGCAAATTTCACCCATAATTCCATCACCTAATGTGCAAATTAAATTCTATTTTTCCCCATTACATAGAAGTCTGTCTTTACGTGACCATTTAAATATGACTATTGTGGGCCGGGCGCGGTGGCTCACGCTTGTAATCCCAGCACTTTGGGAGGCCGAGGCGGGCGGATTACGAGGTCAGGAGATCGAGACCACAGTGAAACCCCATCTCTACTAAAAATACAAAAAATTAGCCGGGTGTGGTGGCGGGCGCCTGTAGTCCCAGCTACTCGGAGAGGCTGAGGCAGGAGAATGGCGTGAACCCGGGAGGTGGAGCTTGCAGTGAGCCAAGATCGCGCCACTGCACTCCAGCCTGGGTGACAGAGCGAGACTCCGTCTCAAAAAAAAAAAAAAAAAAAGACTATTGTGGATATGCATGTGTATGTGTTTGGCATGTGTGTGTTTTTAATCCTTTCCAAGAGCAGCACAAATATTGTAAATATTCTGTGAAATTATTTTCCTATTTTTCACTTAATGAAACGTAAACATCTCTCTAGATTTATTAATTTATATGTCTACTTCACCTATTTTAATGTCTTCAGAATATTTGTAACTATGGACATACTCAAATTGGTTTCCCTATCCCAAGTTAACAAAGAGTCAAGTTGTTTTCAAGATTTTACTGTCATTAGCAATGCTGTGAGGGACATGATAATCATTGTGAATGTTCTGATAAAGTTGGAGCTGTAAATGTTGGATATTCCAAGTCTGTGTCACGGCAGGAGTCCTGCTTCTACCGTGTGTTGATTTGAGGCAGCTCTCTTATGAATATCTTCTCCAAATTTTTCTCACAATAGGGAAGAAACTGAGGACCTGAATAGATACAGGATGACATCATGAATCAGCTGGGTCTGTCACACACTGTCTGTTTCATGAAACAATTTATCTAAAAAAGGCAGTTAATGACCTCTCAAATTATTATAAAAATTCCTGAAATTGGCTCCATATCTCCATTTCACCAAGAGTGTGCTGTTGGTGTGCCTGCAGGTCTGAACTACGGCTACATTAGTGAAAGCCTACCTAAGTATCTTCTCATAAATCCATGAAGTAATATCACATTGCATTTAGCACAGCTGAAAATGGATAAAAGATATTCAGAGTAGGTCTGTCGTTTTTTTTTTTTCCCTGTCCACAATTTCTTTTTTAGTTGGTTGGTTGATTGGTTTTAAGAAAAATATTTTATTGCTTGAATATATTGAACTCTTCAGTATTCTTCTGCAAAATTACCAGTAATTGACAGACAGTAAGTGACAGGTCTAAATATGTGGTGGACTACTTCTGAAATATAAATCTTCTTCTGTGTTTTCTCAAAATTTATAACAGATTTCTCATCTCCATTAATTATCAAGAAAGTGGAAGAATTTACTTTTGTATTAAATAAGTAAATCTTTTATAACTTAATTTAAAAGAATATAAATTATACAATTATAATTTTAAAATTAATGAAAATGGTCCTTATTCTTCTGTATTAAACAGCGGAACTGTTCTAGTGTCAATAAAATTCATATAAACTAAAAGCATACTTTGTGTAGATAATTTCATAGTCTAAAACTTCAGACCCAAATGGAGTATGTGAACAAACTATGTTGATGTGAACACTCTTGCAACAGAAAGGATCTCTGTAGAATGCGCATTACATTTGAGTCCTCTTAATTCCTTAAAATGCCTTATATTTCCATAACCACAATGTCCCCCACCTTGTATTTATCTTGGCTAATCCAATTCAAAAAAGCTTTTGAGTCTCCTTAGCAATGTTTTCTGAGATATAAAGCCAGTTATCACTGGTCAGAGGAATCTTTATAACTGCCTAACAAGAATCTCTTTTAAAAATACACAAATTTTAAAGAACTATTTATTTTAGCATGCAATACTTACAAAATGTCGTGGAGATTTAGTTTTCTTTAATTTAGAAATGTGCAAAAATAAAGAGAAGAAGCTGACCTTATTTTTTCATGCCATGTGGTTGATGCATATTTAGATCAGTGTTCAAGCTTTCTGTGTCGATACACTTTTTTGTAATTCCCTCAGCCCCTTCTTCTAAATCCGAAGGTTGTCTTTTCCACAGAGAGTACTCTGTTTGTGCGGAAAATCTCACCTTTGTCTTAGAGGCTGGGGTGCATCCAAAGTGCCTCCAGGTAAAGATTTTTCCTCTCATGGTTCAAAGAATTTTACCATTTGCTTTCACAATACAGAACAAGCGTCTGCACAATCTCTATTTTTTAAACATTTGCTATGAAACTTCTCGAGTTCCTATGTTTCTGCCACTGTGAGATCCCTATCAGTCCTCAGCTCCCACAGTGGCAGTCTCACTTTCAATACCTAAAGCCACGTCTGGACTGACAAAGGTACCACATGCCACACTCAGCACAATCACATTACAGACAGAGTGGCAGCCTCACCTTTTAGTAGCTAAAGCCACGTCTGTACTAACACGGGTACCACATGCCACACTCAGCATGATCACATTACAGACAGAGTGGCAGCCTCACCTTTTAGTAGCTAAAGCCACGTCTGTACTGACACGGGTACCACATGCCACACTCAGCACAATCACATTACAGACAGAGTGGCAGCCTCACCTTTCAGTAGCTAAAGCCACGTCTGTACTGACACGGGTACCACATGCCACACTCAGCATGATCACTTTACAGAGAACATCATATTATCGAAGCTTGTCACGGACTTTAGTATGTAAGTGATATAACAGACTACAGTGACTGTTTCTCATCAGTCATGTCTTTATTACATAGAGTAACAAACTACACACGGGCTTGGTATTAAATGAGCACTGGAAAGAACATAATGTATCTTAAATATATATATATATATATATATATGTGTGTATCTTTACTAGAAGAAAATTCCGAAAAGAGAGCTTTACCAATATAGAAGCAGTGGTTAGGGATGTAAAGGGTCTTATCAAACAGTCACAATAAAAGTTATGTATTTGGTAAAGTATGTTCTTTTCTGCTTAGTTCTCAATGTGCAGATTAGTTAATTCCAGTTTACTGCAACCTAAAGCATTTACCCCCTGCATCTATTCTTAGGCTTAAAACCAATGACTCACAGATTCTAAAGTGTGTGTTGGCTTTCGAAACATTCACACATTGATTGAAATGTTGAAATGTTTTCAGAACAGAGTTTGGATATGACGTTCCTATAACACAGAAAAAAATGCCACAAGCTATTAGTTAATATTTCTTGAGAAATTCACGTGCTTTAGAAACTTTAAGTAATTATGTTCATTATCTCACTGAATCTTTGAGTGCCCTATGCCACAGGCCACATTACTGTTTCCTTTTTAAAGATAAGAAAACTGAGTCACAAAGAGCTCAAGTCTAGTCTCTTATCCGCTGCCTCGTTCGGCCATCAGCTCTCACAGCGTTGTGAGAGTGGCAATTACAATTAGATTTAGGCTGATCCTGACTAATGCATCGCTGGAGAGTTTTGAGAAAGGGGTCTGACTGTGTTCATTTCAAGTTGAGAAGTGATTAGTCATCTGATGAGAGAAAAGCGGAGGCACATTTGCATGATGCCGTACTCCTGTTTTCGAGTGGAAGCAGAGATTGGCAACATGGGAATACATATTGCGTACACCCTATTTACCCGTATATTTACTCTTCCATCCAAAAAGTATTCACGAGGTGCCTTTCTGTGATCCAGGAAGGATGTAGGAATATGTGGTGCAAGCCTGGTTGGCCACGAAGCTTCTTTTCAAGGAGGTGCAAAGTGGAAAATAGGCAAGCAAAAAAATAGCAAGATTTCAGGTGTCGTAGCAGCTAAGGAGGGCAAACCAGTAAATAAGGAAACAGCACTAAGCAAAGGCGTGGAGACTGATGAGGTCAGAGAAAGGAACTTAGGGATGATGCATCCACAAGGCAAGTGTTTGAGATGCTGGATGTGCTAATCAGCCTGAGCAATCACTGTACCTTATATGTATGGAGACCTTTCTATGCATCCCATCGATATGCACAGCCACCATGTGTCAATTAAAAAACTTTTAAAAGATTATGTTGAGAGCTGTCTGCTGAGCCATGCCTTGGAGGTTGTGAAGACGGGGAAGGGGGAAGATTGGTCCAGGCGGGGTGAAGGCCCTGGAGTAGGAATGAGTTTGCTGTGTCCAAAAAAGGCCAAAAAGGCAGGAATTATTGGAGAAAACAGGAGAGGGCAGCCATGGTGGCCTGGTGACAAGTGGTGAGACCTAGGATGTATTCTAAAGGAAGAGACATTAGAATACCTGCTGATGGACTGCATGTGGGAGAATTGGAATCAAAAGGTGAAGCACCGCTCCTAGATTTTGAGGCTGGGTACATGGGCGATCCCAATGGGACCCTTTTTTTTTTATCAGCTCTGCGCTTTGCTTTCTTTTTTCTCGCGTTTTGCTTAGAATGATTTTCAATATGAAACAAGAAAAATCAGAGTTAAATGTAAGAAGGTGGGTATTAAAACATTAGCAACACGTATATTAACTCTTTATTTCTAGATCCGAGATACCTAATTATTTCATTTCCCTGAATTTTCTTGCAGTAAATCTACTTGTTGACTTATTTATTTATTCAAATTACATTTGTTACAGTTGGACCATATCTTAGTGCACTGTCTGTTGACTGTAACAGAATAGCTGAAGTTGAGTGGTTTATAGAGAAAGGAAATGTATTATTTACAGTTACGGTGGCTGAAAACTCAAAGTCAAGGGACTGTCTGTGGGGATGGCCTTCTTGCTGGTGGGAACTTTCTGTAGAGGCCCAAGGCAGCACAGGGCATCCAGTGTTGAAGGGGGCTAGCTAGATTTCTCCTAGATTTCTCCCATCATGCTGGCTGAGATTTCTCCTCCTGTTTTTAAAAAGCCACACTCTCACCATAATCCAGTAATTCATTAACAAATTAATGCATTAATCCATTCCTCCATGAATGAATGTATCCATCCAAGAAAGGAGAGCCCTCACGACCCAGGCTGTTCTTAATGGTCCCATCTCTCAATGCTGCCACATGGGGGACTGAGTTTCCACGTGAGCCTCAGAGGCCGTCAGTATTCAAACCGTAGCCTCCCATCGTCAGGCCAGTGTAGAATAAGGCCTAGATCTGCCCATCTGAGACCACTTGGCCTAGTACAGGAGCTGGCGAGCTTCTCTGTAAAGGGCAAGATAATAAACGGTTTACGTTTTGCAGGTCGCACAGTCACTGGCACACTTCCCCTCTGTGGTCTCCACAACCCTTTCAGAGCATAGAAGCCATTCTTACGAGGCCTTACCAGGAAAGCAGGCACAGACTGGATGTGGACCGTGAGCTGCAGTTTGCAGACACCCAATCTAGAAGCAAAGCAAACACGGAAGCGGGCATCTGCATGGCAATGTGTGGTTCTGTGGTGGAGGCTTCAGCAGAGGGAAGTGGCGCTGATGTCAGGGATGGCTTCGAGGAGCAGGTCTTCCTTGAAACAAGGCTAGAGGGTGAGGAAACCCAGGTATATGGGAAGAGGTGTCTGCAAGAGCAGAGTCAAGACAGGACAGGCACACGAACACGCGAGAGCTTAGTGTATGTGCCCACCAGGTGAGAAGAGGAAGGGGAGAAGGTGGACTCGGGGTGGGCAGCGGGACCCAGTCCAGGGAGCACCCTGCCTGCCCTCTTAGCAAGGGTGGCTTTGTTCCAAAAGGGCTTCGAAACCTGAGAAGATGGTTAAGCATGAAAACAACTTGGCCAGGCTTGCGCTTTAGAAACAACCCAAATTCCTATCAATCAATGAGAGGAAAAAGAAAACGTGGGGTGTGTTTGTGTGTGTGTGTGTGTGTGTATGTGTGTGATGGAATACTACTCAGCCATAAAACATAAAAAGGAATGAATTAATGGCATTCATAGCAACCTGGATGAGATTGGAGACTATTACTCTAAGTGAAGTAACTCAGGAATGGAAAACCAAACATAGTATGTTCTCATTCATAAGCAGGAGTTAAGCTATGAGGATGCAAAGGCATAAGAATGGCACAATACACCTTGGGGACTCAGGCAGAAAGGGTGGGAAGGGATTGAGGGATAGAAGACTGCAAACTGGGTGCAGTGTATACTGCTTGGGTGATGAGTGCACCAGAATCTCACAAATCACCACTAAAGAACTCACTCATGTAACCAAATACCACCTGTTCCCCAGTTACCTATGGAAATAAAAAATAATAATTAAACAAGCATTTTAAAATAGACAAGGGCTCTAGAGAGTGAGGAAGGGCAGAGCTGGGCACTGAGATGGCTCCATCAGCCCTTGTGGCTTGAGGAAGGTGAAGGAATCCTATGTTGCAGGAACCCCACGTAACATTGTTACATGGACTGACAGAGTCATACGGCAGTAATTATCAGTGCTCTTCTGAGCACACTATATTTTCTTTGTGGACCTAATTATTTTGGTCAAAATACTGTCCTGCTTTCAGGGGGTGGTTACTCCTCTCCAGGAAGGTTATAAACTCATTTCCTTTCTTTTAGTTATTTTTTTCTTTACCATATCCAAATAGATTGAAGTTCTATCACAGATTTCCACTTTATGACTTCAGGATATTGCACGGTGCATGTAGTATTTTTAAGAGTACTCTTTATTCCTAAAATGACATTTTAAAAAATGACCTAGTGAAATTCCTATTAAGAAACTTTGTTTGCATGTCTTTAATCATTTTCTTTTCTTTTCATAACTCTTAAAGAACAACAAGAAAAACACATTTCTGTTAGATCACTACCTCAAGCCAAAGTAAGATCTATTATTTTTCATAAAGGTAGGCTCAGTAGATTCAACTACAAAGAAAGGTTCTACATATATTTAAATTAATATTACTTACAGACCGCTTTATTAACAATACAAAATAGTAAAGTTACTGTGTAAATAGTAAAGCACTGTAAATAAAAATAAAGCCTAAAGCACAATTTTGTATGAGACTTTGGAAAAATATTTTCTTATTTGAGTGACGTGATCAGGCATAAATATATGCTCAGAAGTTGGAAAACATCACGGACAATTGTTGACCTGTTGATCCGTTTATACATCTGTATACACATAAGAGGTAGTGTTTTAAAAACTGAATCAATTTTACCTCTTCAGTATGGAAACTAAACGGTTTTGATATTTTTTGATCGTACAAATTTTACATTCTCAGTTAGAAACTGAAATAAGCACACATTCATTTCATTTTCTTCTCAAGTGTGAGTTTCTGTCTTTGTTCTTGGTGCTCGTAACACAAGAAGAGGCTTGCTCACATATTTAAGGCCAAAGTCAAAGCCATGTGGCCCTGTTTTCTTCTGTAAGGCAAGGTATTCGTCTTTGCCAAGCCCAGAGTTTGTCCAGGGGCCTGTGTGAATGGCAGGCAGCACGAGGGTTGGCCAGCCTGCAGCCCACGTCATTGGTCCTGCTGTCCAAGTCAGGTCTCTGGCTAAACAGCAGAATCAGAGAAGGGGCTCAGACCAGCCCCACATCTGTGGACAGGAGGGGAGACTGTTCAGTTTTGCTCTTCCCTTGTTCCAGGAGGTTTTCAAAACAGCTCGAGACCTCTGATGTCCTCCCTCCCTCTAAACTCAAGCAGTGGAAACTTTTTCACAGTTTCCCTTGTAACATCGTTTTTCCAGCATTTCACCTTCCCTTGCATTTCACTAATAACATCACTGGAAGTAAACGATGTTCTTTAGGGAGCTGCAGAATCCTGTTCAACAAGTTCATGTGATGGAACACAACTGTGCAGGCTGATTTCTGCAGCTCCTTTTCATCTTCAGTAGTTCCTACATTGATTGAAGATTTGTCCAGCTCTTTATACAGTCTTTACCCATTCTTGAGTAAATTTTTTTTGTTTTATAATGTTAATTATTTTGCAGTGTTTTTCAAAACTTTTGACAATAGCTCAGTACTGTGCGGAGAACAATGTATCATGATAGCACCAGGCCTTTTTTTTTTTTTTTTTTTTTTTTTTTGACGGAGTCTCACGCTGTCGCCAGGCTGGAGTGCAGTGGCAGGATCGTGGTTCACCACAAGCTCTGAGTCCCTGATTCAAGAGATTCTCCTGCCTCAGCCTCCCAAGTAGCTGGGATTATAGGCATGTGCCACCACACCCAGCTATTTTTTGTATTTTTAGTAGAGACAGAGTTTCATCATATTTATCAAGATGGTCTCGATCTCCTGACCTCATGATCCCCCTATCCTGGCCTCCCAGAGTGCTGGGATTTTTTTTTAATAACAGAGGAAAAACTCACGTGGCCAGCCATTGAGGGCACTATCTGCATAGATGCTTACACAGTTTCTCTAAGATGGAGTGTTTTTTTCCATATGTGAAGACAAACTGTTAAGTACATGATGACCTTTGCTTATTTGAGACAGCTATGCACAGCAAAACATATTTTCTTCAATTTTACTACTATTAACATTTGTTAGCAAGGGCTGTTAAATGTCAGCTTGATGGAGAAGCTGCATTTTGGTTTATTACAGAAATCTTGCTCAGTGTCATGTGACATCATCAATCTGTTGACTAATTGTTTGGTTTAGGAGCAAAACCTTTCCCGTTTCTGCCCCTGCACTGTGTCCTAGCATTCCCCACTATGCATTCCCTGTAATTTCGTTGCTGCATCGCTAAGTTTGCACCAACTGCTTGACTTTGCTTTTTGTGGCCAATAAACTCTGCTACTAAAGAACTTGCTTCCTGAGCCTTTTCACAGAATGTGACTTTTTTTTTTAACAAAACCTTACCTGTATTTGAGATTCCAGTAGCCCTTTAAAATAATCAGCACCATTACTCATCAAATGGCTGTGATTTGCAGTTAAGTGTCCTCAATTTTGCCAAAGGCAGTGTCTGTAAGTTGTCCACCGCTGACAATGCACCTGAATTGCTCAACTTGGGTTACCGCAGTGAAGAGCCCATGATATGTAGCCTTCATTGTAAAGCCAGGATTCATTTGTATTCTACATCGCATTAGAGCAGTGAAATGATACAGAACAGTGTGATTCTTTCTCACTCACCTCCTCCAAATTGTCTGTAGACCTAGGCCTGGAAAATTTACTTTCTATTGTGCACCTGCTTTTCAGAAATGGCCACCTTGGACCACCAGACATCACAATGACTGTCTGTGTTTTACAGCTGTTTTGTAGAAGAATATGTTAAGTATTGGAATAAAGCCACCAGTTTATGTAGTACTATAGAGAATTCTAGGGACAAAAGCAACTTTGAAAATAATTAAGATCATGTCCTTCTTTAAATCAAAAAAGTTCATAGACATGAACATTACATATATACACATATACATAGACAGACAGATGGATACGATATTTTACCTCCTGCTCTTTGCTAAGTGTAGAGTCCTTTGCTGTAATAGATTGCAAGTGACGAGGGAGGAAGAGAGAGACGATCCACTTTGATACCTGTCCTAAGTTTTATACTTTGTTAGGGTCATGGAAAAGTTTATATTCAGGAAATAGCATATATTGAAATTAGCTTTATACTATCCTGATAAATTTCCCTCAGAGAAATTTAATAAGAGGAACAAAAATAAAAGGATCAAGTTGACACATGAGAAAGAAGAGATCTAAGATATTTAAAATACTTTCAGATTAAACATCAAGTTGGTATTAATTCATAGAAATGTCCATATTAACATTTTACTTACTAAAGCTGTAAGGCATCTTGGACTAGCACGTGTCTTGTCATCCCTGCTTGTCATCATATCTTTTCTCATTAGAGAAAAGCAAACAACATTTCTAAAAGTTGGCTCCATTCCCTGTCTCCAGCCAGCATCCTGGTCTCCCTGAACCCCGTCTAGTCAAGCTTCTGTGGCTCCTGCCCACTGAATAGCTGCAGGCAAGTCTGCAGTGGTGGCCAAGCTGTCAGATTGGATGGTCCATTCCCAGGGCCCCTGCCTTCGTTACTGGAAAGAGATGCCAGTCGAGACCCCAAGAGAGGGTTCTTGGATCTCATGTGAGAAACAAGTCAGGGCGAGTTCACAGTGCAAAAGCAAAGGCAAGTTTATTAAGAACATAAAGTGTGGAAGAGCAAGCTACTCCATAGACAGGGTAGGGCGTTCCGGAGAGTAAGAGAAGGGACGCCTCCATCCTAGGTAAAACGCTTGTTCATATATAGGGTGAAGAAAGATCAGGTGAGATGTACTTTGCTACAAGGGTTTGTGATAAAGGATTAATTTTCTAAATTCCTATATTTTGCAAGAATCTATATTATTTTCTTTAAAGCAAAATTAAGAATGCTCTCTTTTCAAGATATCGGGATGTCGGGGCACTTTTAATTTTGGGTCTGTTTAGTAAATGTGTTCAATCTCTTCCCTTAACCATGAACCTGTAGAAGCTAGGAATACATAACTTTCTAGGGATGTAGCCCAGCACGTCTCAGGCTCATTTTAGCAAGCCCTCATTCAAGATGGAGTTGCTCTGGTTGAAACACCCCTCACAGCCTCATTTTACCAAGCCCTCATTCAAGATGGAGTCGCTCTGGTTCAAACACCTCTCACACCTTGGCCTTTGGTTAGCACTGGTCACTTCACCTTTGGAAGGGTCTTTTATTACCTACTTAGACTCTTCTTCTTGATCCCCTTCCTATCTGACTCTTACTGCTTTCTCAGTTGCTTTGCTGAGGTCACTTCTTGTCTCTCCCTGTAAACACTGGAGTTCTCAGTGTCCTCCACATCCTCATTTTCTTCATCTGTCCTGACTCTGATCCTGCAGCTTCAAATACAATCCATCTGCTAACCTCTACCAAAATGTTCCTACTCACGCTCTGAACTCAGACTGCAAACAGTGAATTGTCCACGTGACATCTCCACTAAGTGTCCAACAGACATCTCAAACACAGCGTGTCTAAAAGCAAACTCTGGGTCTCCTCTACAAAACCTGTTCCTGTCACACTCTTTTCTTTTTAGAAAATGGCAATTCTTTTTTTTTTTTCAGTTATTTAGGCTGAAAATCATTATACTTATATTTAATTCTTCTTTTGCTCTCATACCCCACATTCGTCAGCAAACCCGTACACTCTGTTCATTTTCCATCATGTTGGGAATCCAACCATCCTCCCATTTCCACAGTTAATTGCCAGTCTCAGCAATCATCACAGCTTGCCTCGTTTATCGCAAATCTCTCCTAACTCATTTCTGCCCTTCTGCACTTGGCCCTCTTCATTCTGTTCCCAACACAGAAACGAGTGATTATTTTCAAAAGTCAGTTTATATCTCTGTTTTGCTCAAAATCCTCCAGTGGCTTTTCACCTCACTCCCTAAAAACATAAATTATCCTAATAATGTTCTCCAATGTCGTCTGTAAAACATGCCTCATCTCTCCTCTACCTCACATCCTGCGCTTCTCCCACCTCCCTTGCTGCTAAGACTTACCAGTTTCTCAAAAGCATCCAGCATGCCTCGGTCTCAGGGTACTGGCTGTTGTCCTTCTGTCTGTCTGGGGTCATCCTTCAGGATGCACAGATTTGCTCATGATGCATGAAGCAGGTTCCCTTTGCACTGGTTACCAACGTGTCTGAGCCCAGCGAGACAGAACACACCACAAACAGCAGGTGCCATGAAGTGGGATTTGCTCACAGATGGACAGCAGAGAGGAACGGGAGCCCCACATTCACTGCCAGCTGGTTCCCCAAGGCTCAGGAGAGCTGCCTGGGGAAGACGGTGTCTCCACCGCATGAGCCCCACTTGCACCGTAGCTGAGGGACACGGGAAAGCAGCTCTCCCTGGGCTTTGGACCCCAGGGTTGTGGATCTCGCTTGGCTAAAGCATTGAAGGATATGCTGTCCTAGGAAGACCGGAAGAGAGTCTAAGCTGTTCCATTCAGCTCCTTCTTACCTCAACCTACAGCATTCCCAGCACATTCGACAGTTATTCTTGAGACATTTGAGCAAGAACAGGGGGAGAAACGCATCTGAACTGTTCTGTGTTACCTCGTATGGATCTCCATACAGCACAGCGTTCAAGGAGGCCGTGCCTGCTCACAGCAAGTACGCTCCTTCATGTCTATAACCCCTTCCATGTTCCTTCCCGGTCCCTGCCACCATCTGACACAGGATGTAGTCACTGATTTATTGCTTTTTCCGTGCCTGAGAAAGAAAGCAAGGTCAGAGACTGTCAGTTTCATTCCCTAACGTACATCCAATCGTAGAACGGTATCTGGAACAGGGTAGGTGCTAAAATATATTTGTAAAATAAAATAACTAATTACCTATCTTCAGAACTGTGGGCACAGATGACATAAAAGAGTAAAGAATTCATGACAGTATGTCACAAATATTCATTGATTAATAAGAGGTAAGTATCAATACTAAGGTTAAGCAAGACTCTCAGTTTTGAAGTATTTTATAATAATGTAACTTTAAAGGGATTTCCGTAGGAAATAACAGTCTGTGTTGAGTTTTTTAAAGACTATAGAGCGAAGTAAAATAAATAATATGGGTGGACGTAGGTGGAAGTAGATAATTAACAACAAATATTTTTTCCTTTTTTTTGAGATGGAGTCTCTTATTGCTCCATAAAAGATGGAGTCTCTTTTATTTGAGATGGAGATTGGAGGGCAGTGGCGCCCTCTTGGCTCACTCCAACCTCCACCTCCTGGGTGTACAAGCCACCACACCAGCTAATTTTTTTATTTTGAGTAGAGATGGGGTTTTGCCATTTTGGCCAGGCTGGTCTCAAACTCCTGACATCAAAGTGTTGGGATTGCAGGTGCAAGCCACCATGCCCAGCACAAATTTTTTGTTTTTTATAAAAGAAGAGCTGTACTTGATTTTATTTTGTTTATTTATATATATAATATAATTTTTAATTGTTCATAAAGAAAAATGAATTTTCTGAACTAGTACTAATTATAGGATGTCCAAATAAAATATTTTGATTGAGTTGATAAGTGAAGAACGTCTACCTATAAAAATCTTGACCCATTTTTAGAGTATTTATTTTATTTTTTATTATATATATTTTATTTTTTCTCGTATTTTTTTAATTTTTAAGTTCCAGAATACATGTGCAGGAGGTGCAGATTTGTTATTTAGGTAAACATGAACCATGGTGGTTTGTTGCACCTATCCACCCATCACCTAAGTATTAAACCCCACACGTATTAGCTGTTCGTTCTGATGGTCTCCCTCCCCAGCTCCCCTCAACAGGCCCCAATGCCTGTTGTTCCTTTCCCTGTGTCCATGTGTTCTCATTATTCAGCTCCCACTTATAAGTGAGAACATGCAATATTTGGTTTTCTGTTCCTGCATTAATTTGCTGAGTATAGTGGCTTCCAGTTTCATCCATGTTACTGCAAAGGACATGATCTCATTCCTTCTTACGGCTGCATAGGATTCCATGGTGTATATCTACCACATTTTCTTTATCCAGTCTGTCATTGATGGGCATTTGGGTTGATTCCATGTCTTTGCTGTTGTGTATAGTGCTGCAATGAACATACATGTGCATGTATCTTTATAATAGGGTAATTTATATTCCTTTGGGTATATACCCAGTAATGGGATTGCTGGGTCAAATGGTATTTCTGGTTCTAGATCTTCGAGGAATCGCCACACTGTCTTCCACAATGGTTGAACTAAGTTGCATTCCCACCAACAGTGTGAAAGAGTTTTTGTTTCTCCACAGCCTCGCCAGCATCTGTTGTTTCTTGACTTTTTAATAATTGTGATCTGACTGGCATGAAATGATCTCGCTGTGGTTTTGATTTGCATTTCCTTACTTATCAGTGATGCTGAGCTTTTTTTCATGTTTGTTGGCCGCATGGATGTCTTCTTTTGCGAAGTGTCTGTTCATGTCTTTTGCTCACTTTTTAATGGGATTGTTTGGTTTTTTTCTTGTAAATTTGTTTGAGTTCCTTGTAGATTCTGGATATTAGCCCTTTGTCAGGTGGATAGATTGCAAAAATTTTCTCCCATTCTGTAGGTTGTCTGTTCACTCAGATGATAGTTTCTTTTGTCGTGCAGAAGCTCTTTACTTTAAGTAAATCCCATTTGTCAGTTTTTGCTTTTCTTGTAATTGCTTTTGACATTTTCGTCATGAAATCTTTGCCCATGACTATGTCCTGAATAGTATTGCCTTGATTTTATTCTAGGGTTTTTATAGTTTTGGGTTTTACATTTAAGTCTTGAATCCACCTTGAACTGTACTTGATTTTAAAGGAGATTCTGTATAGGGCACTGTTGTGATGCAAGATTTGCAGGTATTTCTAAGAAGAGTTAGCACCTATTTAACTCTCTTTGCCAAATGAGGAGGTTGTTTTGTAAGTAAGTTGTATCAGGAGGTGGTGGTTAAAATTCATTGTTTAATAAGCCGAAAACATTAGAATAAGGCTTTTGTTCAAGACTAAACTGTCCCTGTGTTACACTCAATTCAGCTTGATTTCCAAGTATTGAAGCTGTGACCATAAAGAACAAGTCTATAAGCAACTAGAATCACAGAGAGCCTATTTATGAGCCAATCAGAGATTGCAACGTGCTGCACACAGCAGCAGGCACCACAGAAGCAGCCGTCTTTTACTGGAGATGCAAATATAAGCAGGCTTTAGAAGATTGTTTCTCAAACTAGCAACAATTTATGGGAAACAGAGAAGCTATGGTGTATCCATGAAGCAATTGTGTCTAAATTAAAAGGGAAACCATTGTCTAAGTTCGTTTGGTTGAACAACATTATCCACCAGATTTTCCATGGTACCTTAACACGTCTTGAGTTTTCTATGCTTTTTTGTAGGCATTTTCTTTCTTGTCTTGTTTTTAATCATAAAGAAAGGGCTGGAGATTCTTATTTTCAATGTGTCATATGTTTTTAATTTTAAATGCTGGTGTCCCACACTTGATTTGGTTCTTAGTGAGTGACAAGGTCACCCAACAGTGAGGGATGAGGGAGAGAGCCTTGTGGGGATTTAGACGGGCAGAGCTGTGTTTCACTTTAATTCTTGGCTAAGTGTTATAACTTCTGGATCACGCTTTTCCTTGCACATGTAAAATGAGAACGTTTGTGGGCTTCATAATATAATACACATGTGCAGCTATGTTTTAGGCTCTGGAGATGCAGATTAGAACACACATAAACCCAACTGTCATCATGATGTATAATCTAATCGATGAAGGCATTAGCATGGAAACAAATAATATGTATATATTTCTTATGTTAGTGGTGTTGCCCAGAAGACAAAACCAGAAGTAGAGAAAGAGTTGGGGTTGGGTGGGGCGAGGCGGGGTGCGGGGGGTAGGCAGTAGGGGGACTAGAACCATTTAATCTAAATCAGCCCAGGAGGGAGTGACTGAAGGATTAATCATACACATGAGGCAGCCTTGTGAATATCCTTCCAGACATAAATAACAGCAAACGCAAGAGCCCTGCAGCCAGAACAGCTTGGTATGTGAGAGGGAAAGACAAGCGGTCCATGCTATCCACAGGTGTAGGGAAAGGGATTGGGGCAAGATTATAAGAGACGTGGCTCAGTGATGGAGGAGAGGCCATCTCTGGGTGTTTCACGCTGTCCTAATGTGTTTGGATTTTATTTTCACTTCGGTGAGATGCTGCTGCAGGATTTCTAGAAAGGAGATGCTTTGATGACATTGGGGCCTCACAAACGTTGCTCTGGTGGCTGTGCACAGCATGGTGTGTAGGTGAAGCAAGAGTGGGAGGGGAGCACAATTAGGAACACTTCGGAAGACCGCAGCAGCACCCCAGGTGAAAGGAGACATTGCCTTCCACCAGGCTTTTGGTGCAAGTGGAGAAGTGTGGCTTCCCGAGTGGGATACATGTAGAGCTGTGTGACTGCTGATGAATCGCAAGTGCATGTGATGGAAAAGGGGCAATCAAAGATGGCAGGCTGTGCCACGTTGCTAAGGTAGACAAGGCCAGTCTGGCAACAAAAAGAGGAGAGCTCTATACCTTTGTTGGGGGGTCAGGAACGGGGCTCACTTGAGTGTGCCCACAATCACAGGGGAGGCAACTCGGGTGAGCCAGCGCAGGTGTAGCATCGCAGGTGAGGCATCGTCGGTGAGGCATCTCAGGTGTATCATCTTAGATGAGGCATCTCAGGTGCGCCAGCCCATGTAAAGCATCTCAGGTGCATCATCTCAGATGAGGCATCTCAAGTGCACCATTTTAGGTGAGGCATCTCAGGTGCACCAGCCCAGGTGAGGCATCCCAGGTGCATCGTCCCAAGTGAAGCATGTCAGTTGCATAATCTCAGATGAGGCATCACAAGTGCACCATCTCAGGTGAAGCATATCACGTGCACCACTGTAGATGAATCATCTCAGGTGAGGCATCTCAAGTGTGCCATTTCTACTCAGTTCCAGCTGATGGTGCTATGTGGGAATGAAATGCAAGATATAGTTGATCCATCATGTAATTTTTCAAGTAAAGATGTAAATGTGGAAGTACATGTGCAATCGTGATTTTCAAGTGTTGGTTTATAAACTTGAAACACTCTTTAAAAAACTCTGTGAGGCCGGGCGCGGTGGCTCACGCTTGTAATCCCAGCACTTTGGGAGGCCGAGGCGGGCGGATCACGAGGTCAGGAGATCGAGACCACAGTGAAACCCCGTCTCTACTAAAAATACAAAAAATTAGCCGGGCGTGGTGGCGGGCGCCTGTAGTCCCAGCTACTCGGAGAGGCTGAGGCAGGAGAATGGCGTGAACCCGGGAGGTGGAGCTTGCAGTGAGCCGAGACTGCGCCACTGCACTCCAGCCTGGGCAACAGAGCGAGACTCCGTCTCAAAAAAAAAAAAAAAAAAAAAAACTCTGTGCATAGGACCGGGTCATGGACCATCAGGTTCTGCATATCTAGCATAAAAGGGTTTAGCACAGTCTTGTAGGAAAGCCCTTTCTCTAATGAGGATATGATAAATGGAAGAATAAACCATACCCCGAGTGAATAAACAACTTTAATAGAAGAAACACTCATTATTCTCTATCCAAGAAAAGTAAAAGGAACATCAACAATGAAATATGGGAGAGGAGGCTGCTGAATTAATTTAGAAGTATTTATTGTATCTGTAACATTTGACCAAGTTTGTGCCAAGTGCTAATGGATGAGACTCTTTAATTGGTGAAGTGTTCTTGATTTATTGTCCTAAAGTAGTTAAAAACTTTTGATTGTTGATAATGTATGAAGTGATATATGATTTTTACAAACACAAAGCATTGCAAATGAATATATGTAATTTGCCTGAAATAAATGATGCTACATAAATTTCATTAAAGGAAACACAGTTTCCATCATTACATTTTCAGAATAATAGAGCTATCTAAGACAAATATGCAAATATTAATGTTTAAAAGAAGGATTAATAAGTAGGGGGTTTGTCCAAACATTTGTGAACCAATGTCTTAAATTCCTGAGGAAATCATTTTATGTATTTTATTATGTTACAATTAGCTAAGATATTATGCATGGTCAATTTTTGGAATGCAGCAGGTGTAGCATTTGTTTTTATTGCATGATACCTTATGATGTATTAAAAAAGTACACTAAACAACAATAAAACCTCATACAGGTGATAGGAATATGAGTCATATAAGAAAAAGTTTGGAGGCCAGGTGTGGTGGCTCACACCTGTAATCCCAGCACTTTGGGAGGTGGGGGGGGGCAGATCACAAGGTCAGGAGATCGAGACCATCTTTGCCAACGTGGTGAAACCATGTCTCTACTAAAAATACAAAAAATTAGCCAGGTGTGGTGGCAGGCGCCTGTAGTCCCAGCTACTCAGGAGGCTGAGGCAGGGGAATTGCTTGAACCCGGAAGGTGGAGGTTGCAGTAAGCTGAGATAGTGCCGCTGTACTCCAGCCTGGCAACAGAGCAAAACTCTGTCTCAAAAAAAAGAAAAGAAAGAAAAGAAAAAAGAGTGTGACCTATTGTTGCACCATGCTGTATGTGAAAGCTCCCAATAAATACTGACTCTACTGATGACTAGGGCAATGGTACAACAAATCCTTCTAAACCAGATTTAATTTTCTCTATCTGGGATTCTTGTCTGAGCCACAGAACACGGACTGTGGGACCGAACACCCAAGGATGGCACAAACCTAACAGCATTCCCGGTGCCGAAGAGGTGACTTAGTCCCTTACATACAGTGGACACTTTTGGGTATTGGGGCTCCTACCACCTGCAAGACTGCAGGAGGGAGGCTGCTCTGAGGGCACAGATCCTGCTGTTGCTGTGTGCCTACACTTCTGACCACTGCCACTAGATGGTAGTGACAGCTCACACTACTGAATTACTGTTTCTGTTCACACTATTCATGATGGAGACAATGACTCCCACTGACTGAATTTCTACCAGGAACCAGGCTCATCCTTCACATGGAGGCTAATCCTCAAAGATACCCTGGAGAGGAAAAAATATAATCCCCATTAATCAAAGAGGAAACCTGGCCCAACTTCACCCAGCCAATGGGTGAACCTGCTTTCTGACTCTGAGCAATTCTTCCTCTGCAGTTGCACATGGTAGAATCAATGGTCGTGGAATTCTAACACCCTCACTTAAGTGTTAACATCAATTAAAGCCGCAGGCTGCCATTTTAAATATGTTGTAAAATAATTAGTTTAAGTACAAGTTGCTGTCATACACGCAAACTTATTAACTCAGCTGATTTAAAATTTATATTGATGCTTCAAGGCTTGAAAAGCAAACCTACAGTGCTCTGGATACATCTGCTGAAAGCCACATGCTCTACTATGTAATGACAGTTGACTATCCTGATATCAGAGCTTGGTATCATAAAAGCAATGATAATATTTATCAGCTACCTGGGGACATCTCTACTTCTGTATGGCCAGGATCTGTGACTGTGAAAGGGTGGTCGCTGGCTTGAGCAGGTCACTTTTTGTTTCAAGTTGCTGGGAGTGTCCCTCCGTGGATGGCCCTAGGTCATATAACTGTAGCCGACTGGTGGGGGCTTCTCCTGCTAGCCTTGAAGCAGCGCCCACCAGGAGGGGGAATCTTAGTGACCAGCAAGCATAGAGTTCTACCTACAATAGGGCCAAATACCACACTTCATATACAGAAACTGGTGGGAGAGGAAACTTCAAGGAATCCAGCCCTTGGGAATTTTCAAAGCATGTGGGAAGGCGTGAACTGCCAAAGACTACATAATTGAAGGTTAAAATCAAGTTTATTTGGATTAACAAAAAAGCAGTGAGGGGTACAAGTGCAATTTTTTTATATGCATAGATTTTGTAGTGGTTAAGTCAGGGCTTTTAGGGTATCTGTTACCTGAATAAGGTACATTATACCCATTAAGTTATTTCTCATTAAGTAATTTCTCATCCCTCTTCTTCCTACCCACCAGCCCCCTTCCAAGTCTCCATCGTCTTGCTGGTCACACTCTATGCCCATGTGCATACATGTTTAGCTCCCACTTATAAGTGAGAACGTGGAGGGTTTTGCAGGAACGTGGATGGAACCGGAGGGAAGAACCCTTGAGGTCAGGCTGCAGGTGTCGGGGTTCACACTTTTATTTCCGTTCCTGTCCTCCAGACTCAGATTCTTCCTGTAGTGACTCAGCATGGTATATAGAAAGATAGAAAGTACGGCCAAAAGCTTGAATAACTATTTCAGTGTCCTCTGTCATTAGCTTCCCACAGTGGCTGGGTGTGGTGGCTCATGCCTGTAATCCTAGAGCTTGGGAGGCTGAAACAGGAGGATCCCTTCGGGCCAGGAGTTTGAGACCAGAATGGGCAACATGGTGAGACCCTGTCTCTATAAAAATTAAAAAAAAAAAAAAATTAGCTGACTGTGTTGGTACACCCTGTAGTCCCAACTACTTAGTAGGCTGAGGCAGGAGACTGGCTTGAGCCCAGGAGTTTAATACTACTGTGAGCTCTGATTGCACCACTGCACTCCAGCCTGGGTGACAAAGCCAGACTCTGTCAATAAATAAATAAATACATACATACATACGTGTCTTACAGTAAGCCTGGCTATCTTTTACTTGAATTCTCGACTAAACCATTTGTAGCAAGTGGCTCCCAGACGGTTGATGAATACATATGGAAAAGAGCAACCTTTCCCGAAATGTGACCCAAAGAAAATGTTGTGTGAGAAATTTGTAACAAGGAAATAAAGTAATCTTAGCTTTAAGATGCCGCATGCTCAACCTGGATGCTTATGCAGTTGTTGCTTAAAGGCTCTGGGAATAGAAGAATGAAAAAGGATGTACACAATAGTCTTCTAAAATTGTTTAGCTATGGAAATGGAATTCCCAAGATACCAAATGACATCCAGCAGAAAACCCCTTTGGAAACGCAACTTTAGATCAGTCACTGAAAGTAAATGATTGTACATTAATTTTTGAATAGTTTTTTTTTTTTTTTTTTGTAATTGACAAAGCCAAAAATATCTACTTATCCCTGAGCATGAGAGACGGTGTCATAAGTGTGATCCTCACATGTTGATAGGCAGTTTGCCCAAAACAGGAGGAGAGAAGATCAAGAGGCATTAAACTGAGTCTACAAAGCAATCCTTAACACAGTCTTTAAAGAGAACTGAGAGGAGTGTGGAAAACAGGTCTCCAAGGAGCTTACATCAAGCTAAAGATGAAGGAAATTAATAAATTTTCAAAAGAAAGATTAATAAGTGAGTTAGACAATTGAATGCAGAGCTTCTGGACTACCTAGGCAGAGGGCATGGCATTGCAGCAGTGAGTAAGTGATGAAACACCAAGAGATGGAATTACTTCAAGGGTGTTTGTTATTTCACAGTGCATATGAAAGAGGGTAGGGATATGGGCTCTCATAGCCTCAGATACTAAAACAGTCATTTCAAAGGAAGTCAAAACTAGTAACTTCAAGCAATGACTTTTATTCATAGAATATCTTTCTTCAGCAAAAATAGGTTTAAAATATAAATATTGCCAAAACAAAATTTTATTTCATGTGCCCTCTTATCCTTAGCGAGTTCATGTGATTGGTGGACCAAAGGGACTCTTGGTGAATGAACAGCTGATAAATCTGAAAGATTTGGATTGTAGATACCTCCAGACTAAGATCTCTAAGTATACAACTACTTGGGGAAAAAAAAAAGTGAACTTTCATATTTTCCAGGTTGTCTGATACTTACAAGAGTAAGGAAAGTAAAAGAGATGCCTCAAGCACCTTGGAGCTTAGTACTGAGTTCCAGGATGATACATCGCGGTGGAGGCACATGTGGTGAAATAAGTGTTAGTGGAGTGAAGCTCATGGGCCTCCCAGAGCCTCTGGGAGATTCCAGATGCATATGAGCAGGTTCAGGGAAGCAAGGGCTTCCCTGAGATTCTCATTCAACAGCAGTGTGTGAACCTGCTTTGTAGACATAGTAGTGAGGATGTATTTGAATCACATGATGCTAAGTGAAGTAAGCTGGTCACAGGACAAATACTGTGTGATTCCACTTACATGAGGAATCTAAAGGAGTTAAACTCATAGACGCTGAGAGAGTAAAACCACTGTTACTGGGGAGGGGGAAGTGAGGAGTCACTGCTCAAGGAGTATAAAGTTCCTGTTATGTAAGATGAATAAGTTCTAGAGATCTGCTGTACAATCTGGGTTTATAGTTAATTATATTATGTTGGACATTTAAACATTTGTAAGAGGTAGATGTCATGTAATCTATCCTTGTCAATAAAAATAAGGAAATACAGAGAATAGACATCTGGTTTTAGGGTACTCTTTATCCCTGTACAATTTTTGGCACAGAATTTGATCTTTAAATTTCTTCCTCTGCAGAAATAAGTCTTTTCATGCTTTTCCTTCATGCCAAGATGGTGATGGAAAATTACAATGGATGAATTACCAGCTGTTTATCTCAACCTATTTTAGAAATCTTTGCCATTAAAGCTTACATTATTCACTTAATTAGTTGTGAGTAGAAGGGAATGTATAAAATGAGATGATTGTATGAGACTCTACATGAAAATATTTGAAAGTATATGTGCTATGTCGTGGTTTATATTTAGTAATGATTTACCATTGATTAAAAAATAGGTCTCAGTGTGAAATTATATTTTCTGTAGGTCATTCTGCTGTGTGCTTTAATGACTTCAAATATGAATCAGGTATTGACTATGTCAAGAAGTTTACAGTCTTCACCATTATTGTCATGTCTATATATTTATTGATTGATCAATGGATATGACATACTGAAAGTGGTATTTTAAGCAAATTGTTTGGAATAAGCATGAGAATATTATTTTTTAAAATTACAATTGCAGACCAGTTTCAGAGTAATAGAATGTAAAATTAGGGGATATTAAATCTACAATAACACCAAAGGACATCAGTGCAATCGCTCATCAAATCCTGTGTTCAGCCTACATCCATTTCTCAAATAAGGTGACCTAAATTCCTGATCTTCTTAGGGGAGATTGGGATATGCAGGAGAAGTAAAAACCAGGTGAGGAAATGTCAGACACAGCTGTCTTGGGAAGGAGGAGGAGAACTGCCACAAGCCCATCCTACTTGTAGCTCACCATCCTCACCACTCCCTCATACACACACAGATTGGTGTGAAAATGTGTGCCAATAGCCAGGAGGTTCTTAAAACCCTGGCTAATGTCCCAGAAGAGCCAGCCAGTGATACCACGCAGAACCGTGTGAAGTGGCCTCATTGTCTGGCTTGACACCCAGAGTTCTTGGTCTGACACCCAAGGAAATCAAGGACATGGACATACTAAGGGTGAGGTTTAGAGCAGAAATATCATAGGAGAAAGAAAGCAAACAGCTTTCTACTCCAGAGAGGAGTCACAGAAAAAAAAAAAAAAGTTGCCGTCTCAGAGTGAAATGTAGGGGTTTTCATAGACGAGCTAGTCGTGAGGCAGTGTCTGATCTAGACAGCGCATGAAAACCTGGTTAGGACCAGGTGTGCCATCTGCATAGGGCATGAATCCCTGGCATCCCCCATTCCAGTCTTTTATTTTGCAGGTGGGTCCTCAGCCTAAGCTACTCCACATTGCTCATTTCTTTCTTACTGTGCATGTGCTGATTAGGGGAGAGGTGGGGCTCCATGGTGGACATGCCTGGCCCCAGGTAGCCCTTTCTACCTGTGCAACTGCAGGCATCCCCCTGTGCAAGCTTCTAGCTTCCTTATCTATGTTTGCAGCCCATTCTTCCAGGCTGCTCTTTGTTAGAAAAGAAGTGATTTCTTGGGGTTTTTTTTGTTAGAAGGGAATTTCGGCTGAGGACTCTTTGCCCTCACTATCCACATAAATAGTTTTTGTTCTACTTCCTGTGTCGCACCCATGCTAACACATAAGCTGGAGTGGACCGCCCTCCCATGGGGCCAGACCACAGATGGGACCTGGACCCAGTGGACTGCACGGCAGGGCTCCCAGAACTTCTGGCTGCTGCCATCTCACTGCCTTCTTCTTTATGCTACACTGGGGCATTTCAATAATCTCTTCAATAATCCTCTATGACAGGATCACCTTTTATATTTGCTTTTTTGAGGGGTGATATTTATCACATATAGAATAATTTTACTATTATGTTTTATAATTCCACATTCTATAATGAAAACACATCTGGGCAAATGCCGCATAAGTCAGATAGGGGCTAACAAAGATTTTAGTTAAAAGTTTTGATGAGTAGTACTCCCACAACAACAAATAATAATAAATATCTGTAGTGAATAAAAGCCAGAGGAAATGGGAGGGACCTGAAGAGTAATTTTAGGTTGTTTTAAATTAGGTGAATCTCAAGAAATTACACTTTTTTTCTTAAATCAAAGTAGTATGGGCCAGGCATGGTGTCTCACACCTGTAATCCCAGCACTTTGGGAGGCCTAGGCCGGCAGGTCACCTGAGGTCAAGAGTTTGAGATCAGCCTGGCCAACATGGCAAAACCACTTCTCTACTACAAATACAAGAAAACAAAAAATTAGCTGGGCATGGTGGTGTATGCCTGTAGTCCCAGCTACTCAGGAAGCTGAGGCAGGAGAATCGCTTGAACCTGGGAGGTGGAGGTTGCAGTGACATCGCACCACTGCATTCCAGTCTGGATGACAGAATGAGACTCGATATAAAAAAAAAAAAAGTTAAAAGAAAAAGGGAAAGGCATCAAGATTCACTGCAGCAGGGCGGGCATTGTGGCTCATGCCTGTAATAGTAGCACTTCAGGAGGCCAAGGCAGGAGGATCACCTGAGGTCAGGAATTTGAGACCAGCCTGGCCAACATGGTGAAACTGTCTCTACTAAAAATACAAAAATTAGCTGTGTGTGGTGGCAGGTGCCTGTAATACTTGTAATCCTAGCTACTTGGGAAGCTGAGGCAGGAGAATCACTTGAACCCAGAAGGCGGAGGTTGCTGTGAGCCCAGCTCGCACCACTGCACTCTAGCTTGGGGAACAGAGCAAGACTCCATCTCAGAATGAGAACAAAGCAAAACGAAAAGATCCACTGTACATTTTGCCTTTATTAGTTTAACAGCAGAAGGAAAGCTAGAAAATTTACAAATATGTGGAAGTTAAACAACACACCCAAACAATCATTAGATCAAAGAAAAAATCACAATGGAAATTAGAAAGTACCTTGAGACAAATGAAAATGAAATTACAACATACCAAAACTTACAGGATGCAGCAAAAGCAGTGCCAAGAGGGACATTTGTAGCTGTAAACCATCACATTACAATATAAGATATTGAATCAACAAACTAATATATTTTAGAGAGCTAGAAAAAAAGAGCAAACTAAATCGGAAGCTTGCAGAAAGAAGGAATTAATAAAGATTAGAGCAGAAATAAACGAAATAGAGAAAACAACAGAGAAAATCAACTTAAACCAAGCTGCTTTTTGAAAAGATCAATAAAATTGAAATCTTTAGTGTCATTGATTATGAAAATGGTCATCGACTGAGCATTTAGCCTGTATGATTGTGGCTCATTCTTCTATCACTGATAAAATTAAATTGTCATGGGGAAACAAAAATGACATAGGGCACATCATTTGGGGGGCAAATTTATTGTGTATATATTTACAATTGTTGATTCTATGACTAGAAAGGCCTTGGCTTTCCACAAGCAGCTTGCCCTGGTTCTCTGTTGCTATAATTAATTTATTGTCCAAGAAAATGTAGGCTTACAGATCACTGAGAGTGGGAACATTCAAGGAGGGATTGCTCAGAAGAGGAAATGAAGTATGTTGATGAGTTTTGCATAGCAGAATTCGGTTTCCTGTGAGTAAAACAACAGATACATTTCCCAAGATGTGTTTGTAAATACGAGTTGCTTAGTAAACTCTTCTGAGAAGCTGATACTCTTCCTCAAAGCAAACACTATACTTTTGACAAATCACGAACTAAGACTCAGAAGATGTGCATTCTTGTGATTCTACTCTTCCATTGTGAGTTCTTGGAAAATGTAGCTAAATAATCTGGCATTAAAATTTCTCCTCTATGCAATTAGAGCCAGAGTCACATAATCCCAATTTCTTCCTCTAACACAAATTTATGATTCTGTCTTACAAAAATTCCTGCTGAATTCCTCAGCTACCAACCCCCCATCTCCTTCAGTATAGTCAGTTATTTTAAGAGGGAGCTACTCTTTCTTTAATTGATTTAGTACACTTAAGTGTTTGGGCCACGTGCAACTTAAACGCTGCTTATTTTGCATTCTTCAAATTAATGCAAAAAATCATGAAAAGGAACTCGCATTGAAATATGAGCTAGTGGCATTTTGCATTTTCATAACAGAACTCTTGACTTTGGTAGTCTGATTCAAACAGCAGGACCTAAATCAGTAGCTTATGTATTGTCTTTACTACACAATTGGATATTTTAATGAAATAATGATTAGTTCACTTTTCAAAGAGGTCAGTATATTCTGTTGAAAGTGTCTATGTTACAGCTTGTGCTAAAGTGAGCCTTGTTCGAAAGCTCTGTTGGGATTGATAATATTTTGGGCTTCTGAAAATATGTCAGTATAAATGTATATCAACTGTCATACTTTTCACTGGCATTTAATTATCTAAAGATTATATGATTTATCATATTTTGCAGATAAATGCAAATGAAATGCACAGTTATAATACATGCAGAGTATTAAAACTCATTTAGTTGGCATTCTTATATTTAAATGGAGAACTATTTCCAGTAATAATTTTATCCAGGTGTTTTCTGTCTGTCAACCTTCAGTTGTGCAGGAAATTAATAGTCTCAGCAATTTTACATTCACTATTCCAATCCCTCATGCTTTTCCATCTGCACTGACATTTTTGTCTGAGGTGCAGCCACCATGTCCCAGAAATCAAGAAGAATGTCAAGACATTTAATTCGTCAGTTAATATAAATTTGTATTTTGAAATGCAAATTGTGTGTTGTATACAGTTTCCTGAACCAAAACACTTTGTTTGATTAATTTTATGGAAATGAAATGTGATTATCAGGAAGAAGAGCCCATAGGGTTCCTAAGGAAATATCTTCTTCCTCAAGCTTTGGAAGCTGAAGCAAGTAGAAGCAGGCATGGCTAGACTTGGATACGTAGCCATCCTCTTTCCGCCACGAGTGCTGAGACAAATACTCTTAGATATTTGTATTCTCTTGTGCCTCTCGCCTTTTCTTTGGTATAAATAGAGAGGGGAAGAATTTTGTCACTGAGCTTTTAGCAAAACACCTCAGTGGGTTACAAGAAGCTGGTGATTTGAGATGTATCACTTTCCACAACACATAATTCAAAATGCAGTACTTAATTTAATATCTGTGCAACAATATCAAACTTTAATTCTACAAGGGGAGTTAACCATGCAAAATAATTCTATGTCAGCTCCTTTTGTAAAATAAAGAATCATTTTCCAGTATTCCTGATTTCCCCCTGTATCAGTGGTTCTTATATAGGGGTGGTTTTGATTTTGCCACCCAGGGAACAAATGGCAATGGCTGGAGACATTTTTGGTTGTCAGAATCCCAGGGAGAAGTACGACTGGCATGTAGTGGGTGGAGGCCACAGAAGCTGCCAGATAAACTGCCCTGCACAGAACCGCCCTACAACCAAGGCTTATCCAGCCCGTAATGTCCGTGATGCTGAGGCTGAGACACCTGTTTCTAAATGTATCTATCTGTTAAGAGATGCACATCTACTGTTACTAAACAGGACGTTTTGTAACTTTATTTTGAAATACTTACAGATTCAGAGGGTTGAACAAAACAGTACAGAGAAGTCCTGTCTTCATTTCACCCACCCCTCCCACCAGTGGTAAGGGTCACATACCTCTAAGCCAAAAGCAGAGCCAGGAAATTGACAAGGGGATGAGCTACAGACCTGATTTGAGATTTCACCAGATTCATGGACTCTTAGACGCCCGTGTGTGTGTGTGTGTGTGTATAGAGTTCTGTGCGATTTCATCACACGTGTCAATTCTTGTGACCATGGCTACAGTGGAGATACTGCTCAGCTCCCTCCCCACGCAGACCTTCCCTGGGAAACCCCTTCATAGTTACATCCTACCCTCGCCCACACAGGGTCTACTCTTTAGCAACCTCTAATCTAGTTCCCATCCCTATAATTTTGTCATTTCAAGAATTTTATATAAATGAAATCATATACTATGTAACCTTTTAGAATGGCTTTTTGAAAGGGCACAAGTACCTTTAAAAATAAGAAATGAATATGATGTCAGATTAGCTGATTTCTCCCATTAAAATTCCCTATCAGCCACCTGTATCAATTAAGAGTTGCATTTGGCTCTGAGTAGTGGAAAATAAAAATAAAAATATGGAGAGAGACATTCCAGAGCTGAATGTTGTCTTCTCCTGGGTTGTGGGCTCTTCTGGCATTTTCCGGGCTTTCTTTGCAGTGTGGCACTGACCCGGCATGCATAGGACACCTGCAGCCCAGTCATATTCTGAGTAGGAAGAGGCAACCAGAAAACGATGTAGCGCCAACCTCCAGAGGGCTTCACCCAGCCACATAGACTTATTGACAAAGATTTTATCCCCCGGACACCGTTAGATGAAAGGAATATTAGGAACATGAATTACTAGCACTTTAACTCTCCAAAGAAAACTGATGATTGGGTAAATGAAAAAGCAAAGGAGAATACAGGTTGTTACATACACAACCAGCATCGTGTGCTGCAAATACTAGGAAGTATGTTTTTGCATACTTCCTCATACAGGAAGGGAAACTGAATGAGGGTAACTTATTGAAGGGGACACAGCTAGGAAGTGAGAATTTTGGCTTTGAAGCCAAGTCTTTTATTTTGTGTCAGGGCAAATAGTGTAAAATATCAATAGAGAAGGTAGCTTGGAAAAATTATTTACTAATACTTGTAGGATAACACATTGCCCTAGAATAAACACAGGCAATGATGCATTAGTGACACTCTGGGGCGATTACCATTCCTGGGAGCTTGCTTTTGAGTGTTTTGTGTGGGGTGCTCGGTCCAGACAGCAAATTCTACAGAACAGCCAGCTTCTGGTAATATATCTGCTGTGTCTAAACTGCACAGGAACTTTAGGGGACTTAAAAATTTAAATATATTTAGGATTGAAGAATACCTTATTTCTCTCAACTCACACCAAAGGGATTTGGAGTGTCCAATTTACACACAAAAAATATATATTTTAAACATTGCCTATATCTATTTGCTTTTCTTTCTTGATAGCTTTATATTTTAAGACAATTTATATTCTATAGAAGGTTTAGGAAGGAAAAACGATGTATTCTTATGATTGATGAGAAAATGTCAGAAATATGATACATGCCACATTTCTGAATTAATTGAAACTTGCCACTTTCAGTTTCTAAACAGAGTGTAGGCTGTTTTTAAATCTGAATTGACAATTCAGCATGTTGATGGTTCTTTGAAGCTACATATACCCAGGTTGTTAATTGTTTAATTTGGGTAAATTATTTAAGCTACATCCCATGTTTGCTTGTCCTAGAGAGGGACTGATTTTACCAGAGCTGAAGAATTTTTGTAAGGCTTAAGAACAATGCATGTAATATGATTTGTGTGTGGTAGGTGCCCAGTTGGCTCTCTTATACAGATCAAGTTAATAACATTTTCTAATGGAGGTTCTGGCGACCTGGGGGACTATTGATTTTTTCCGTGTGTCAACTTAGTGGTAAGCAACCAAGTTTCTATTAGAAATTGTTAGAATGTGATGCTCCCATTCATTTCCTTTGAATGTACATTCCCGCATCTAGGTGTTAAAATCTGAATGGTTCATAGGAAGCTGAGTACATAAAGCAGCATTTAATTCCATTGATTGCTATCATGATGAGATTGATAGAATGTCAGGCAAGAGGTTTTGAAGATACAGTACCCTCCTAGTGACAGACTTATCCCTCTGCTTGTTCCCTGAACTGTCGAGAAAGGCAATGGCTTTCACCAACGTTTTCAGAGGAAAATCGATGTCAGGGTACTGCGTTTCTTATCACGGAGGATAGCACTTCATGTCCTGCTGTCAGTTATAAAATAGCTTGGCTTGTAAATTTTCGTGAACTCAGTACCTGGGATATTACTATGATTACCTTGAAATTAAATCCACCTTAGAATTTTGATCCTTATCCTGCCTCCCAGAGTGTTTTTGAAATGCTGCCCTTCTCACTGGAAATGCTAATTCCTTTTTAAACTGGTCTGTTGCTTTGAGAGTTCCTGAGTGCTTTTAAGGACCCTCAATTCCAGCGATGCTATCTCCCCTAAGGAAGGTCAAATCCTGAATGATTTCTGACGGGCTGAGTCTCACACAGAACACAGCCAAGACCCTACTGAGACTCAAGACTCACTGTATGTGGCTTGAGCCTTCTATGTGTATAATGTAGTAACTTTGGGCTTGAAAAATAAGAGACTCGCTTTAGTTGGCTTTTCAGATAGAGTGTATTCGGCATTGGACCAAGGGATTGGGGCAGAAAATAAACGCCACCTTGATGATACACACATTATCATTTTTCCTGGGGTGCCTAATGAGTGTACAGTGTCCTTTTTAGAAACTTTTTTTTTACATTTAATGATACCAAGTTTATTACTATTTTTTAACTCCACCAAAAATTTGTTCTTAAATACAGTGATGTTAAAATATAAAGGAAGTTGTAAAGGCTCTGGGTGTGCATGTGTGTATGCGCATGTGTGCTTGTGTGTGCATCTCTCTGGGTGCGCATGCATATGAGCGTGTGTGTGTGTGTGTGTGCACACTTGTCTCTGGATGTGTGTGTGTGCATGTATGAGCTTGTGTGTGCATATCTCTGGTGCATGTATGTGTGCATGGATGTGCTTGTGTGTGCATATGTCTCTGGGTGTGCATGTGTGTATGTGCATGTATGTGTGGATGTGTGTAGTTGTGTGTGCATATGTCTCTCTGGGTATGCATGTGTGTGTGCATGTGTGTGCATATGTCTGTGCATGTGTGCATGTGTGCATTGTGTACTTGTGTGTGCACATGTCTTTCTGGGTGTGCATG